>NW_017199525.1:0-7309 GCF_001704415.2 Capra hircus | reverse complement strand
TCGTGGGAAAAATCTCGTGGAAAGCCTTGGAGGGAAAGCCCAGATCCCTTGATCCACGCGAAGGGAACGCGACACTGCTGCTACAGCTCGGAGGAAAGCGCACGTGCATTGCCCCCACTCGAGACGAGGACTGACTTCCCCTGGGGAGACTACAGAAGTACCCAAGATCCATGTCAGCACTGGAGAGGAAACCTCAGGTTCCGGCACCGGCTCCACACAAGATCTTAGGCCTCGGCAATGAGGGGAGAGGAATCCCGAGAGGCCGAGCAACTCGCATGGGGACTGGCCTTTCCTGAGGCCACCAGAGCGGGTCCCTGAGGTCCCCGTCGTAAGTCGAGAGCACCTTCTGCAATTCGAGAAAATCCAGGAGGTTTCTCCCTCCAGGCGAGATGAGGCCCATTTCCGCTGAGGGGTCTCGAAGCTAATCACACCTAAACTCTGGAACTTCCAAAGGGTCCTCCACACCCTTACTGCAACTCAAGAATTTCCCCGACAATATCCGTCTCCACTCGAGAGGAAGCACGAGAGTCGCGCCCACATCCAGAGGAGCCCGATTTCCGCCTCTAGATCGAGAGGAGGGATCCTTTCCCTGCGTCGTTGGGAAAGAATTCCCGGCGTCCGTCGCATCTCAAGAGGAGGCGCTCTCCACAGGAAAGGCGAGAGGAACTCCAGGGTCGTGCCACCATTCCAGAGTCCCCCAGATATCTCCATCCATTCCAGGGAAACCTGTTTCCCTTCACTGCCTCGACTTTCAAGCCGAGGATCGACTCACACCACGGTGGCACGTGGACAGCCCTGTGGGAAAGCCTCGTGGGAAAGCTCGTGGGAAAGCTCGTGGGAAGCTCGAGGGAAAGCCACAGGATCCCTTGATCCACGCGAAGGGAAGCGTGACACGGCTGCTATCAGCTCGGGAGGAAAGCGCACGTGCATTGCTCCCACTCGAGACGACGGACTGACTCCCCTGGGGAGACTCCAGAAGTACCCAAGATCCATGTAGCACTGGAGGTGAATCTCAGGTTCCGGCACCGTACTCCGACACAAGATCTTAGGCCCGGCATCGACGGGAGAGGAATCCCCGAGAGGCCCACGAGCAACTCGCATGGGACTGGCCTTTCCTGAGGCCACCAGAGCGGGTCCCTGAGGTCCCGTCGTAAGTCGAGAGCACCTTCGTGCAATTCGAGAAAATCCAGGAGGTTCTCCCCTCCAGGCGAGATGAGGCCCTTTTCCGCTGAGGGCGTCTCGAGGCTAATCACACCTAACCTACGGAACTTCCAAAGGGTCCTTCACAACCTTGCTGCAACTCAAGAAGTTCCCCGACATACCGTCTCCACTCGAGAGGAAGCATGAGAGTCCCACCATATACAGAGGAGCCTCGTTTCCACCCTCATGGCTCGAGAGGAGGGATCCTTTCACTGCGCGGTCGGGAAAGAATTCCCGGCATTCTCCTCGCATCTCAAGAGGAGGCGCTCTCCACAGGAAAGGCGAGAGGAACTCCAGGGTCGTGCCAACATTCCCAGAGTCCCCCAGATGTCTCAATCCATTCTAGGGAAACCTTTTTCCCTGCACTGCCTCGACTGTCAAGCCGAGGATCGACTCACAGCACGGTGGCACGTGGGACAGCCCTGTGGGAAAGCCTCGTTGGAAAGCCTCGTGGGAAAGCCTCGAGTGATAACCACATCCCTTGATCCATGCGAAGGGAAGTGTGACACTGCTGCAAAAGCTCGGGAGGAAAGCGCACGTGCATGCCCCACTCGAGCCGAGGTCTGACGCCCTGGGGATACTCCAGAAGTCCCCGAAGATCCATGTTGGCATTGGAGAGGAATCCTCAGGTTCCGGTACTGGACTCCACTCAAGATCTTAGGCCCCGGCATCGACGGGAGAGGAATCCCGAGAGGCCCCCGAGCAACTCGCATGGGAACTGGCCTTTCCTGAGGCCACCAGAGCGGGTCCCTGAGGTCCCCGTCGTAAGACGAGATAACCTGCCGCAACTCGAGAAAATCCAGGAGGTTCTCCCCTCCAGGCGAGATGAGGCCCATTTCCGCTGAGGGTACCGAGGCTAATCACATCTAATATCTGGAATTTCTAAAGGGTCCTTCACACCCTTGCTGCAACTCAAGAAGTTCCCCGACATACCCGTCTCCACTCGAAAGGAAGCACGAGAGTCCCGCTCACATCAAGAGGAGCCCCGCTTCCGCCTCCTAGTTCGAGAGGAGGGATCTTTTCCCTGCGTGGTTGGGAAAGAATTCCTGGCGTTCCCGTCGCATCTCAAGAGGAGGCGCTCTCCACAGGAAAGACGAGAGGAACTGCAGGGTCGTGCCATCATTCCCTGAGTCCCCCAGATGTCTCAGTCCATTCCAGGGAAACTGTTTTCCCTGCACTGCCTCGACTTTCAAGCCTCCGGATCGACTCACACCACGGTGGCACGTGGGACAGCCCTGTGGGAAAGCCTCGTGGGAAAGCTCGTGGGAAAGCTCGTGGGAAGCCTCGAGGGAAAGCCACAGACCCCTTGATCCAAGCAAATGTAAGCGTGACACTGCTGCTACAGCTCCGGATGAAAGCGCACGTGCATGCCCCCACTCGAGACGAGGACTGACTCCCCTGGGGAGACTCCAGAAGTACCCCAAGATCCATTGCAGCACAGGAGTGAAATCCTCAGGTTCCGGCACCGACTCCACACAATATCTTAGGCCCCGGCATCGACGGGAGAGAAATCCCGAGAAGCCCCTGAGGAACTTGCATGGGGACTGGCCTTTCATGAGGCCACCAGAGCGGGTCTCTGAGGTCCAAGTCGTAAGTCGAGAGATCCTGCTGCAACTCGAGAAAATCCAGGAGGTTCTCCCCTCCAGGCGAGATGTGGCCCATATCCGACGAGGCGTCTCGAGGCTAATCAACAAGCGTCTGGAACTAACAAAGGTGCCTTCAAACCCTAACTGCAACTCAAGAAGTTCCCCGAAATACCCCTCTCCACTCGAGAGGAAGCACGAGAGTCTTGCCCACATCCAGAGGAGCCCGTTTCCGCCTCATAGCTCGAGAGGAAGGATCCTTTCCCTGCGTTATCCGGAAAGAATTCCCGGCGTTCCACTCGCATCTCAAGAGGAGGCGCAACCACAGGAAAGGCAAGAGGAACTCCAGGGTCTTGCTACCATTCCCAGAGTCGGCCAGATGTCTCAGGCCATTCCAGGGAAAACTGTTTCCCTGCACTGCCTCGACTTCAAGCTGAGGATTGACTCACACCACGGTGGCACGTGGGACAGCCCTGTGGGAAAGCCTCGTGGGAAAGCCTCGTGGGAATGCCTCAAGGGAAAGCCACGTATCCCGTGATTCACCCGAAGGCAAGCGCGACACTGCTGCTACAGCTCGGGAGGAAATCGAACGTGCATGCCCCCACTCGAGACGAGGTCTGACTCCCCTGGGGAGACTCCAGAAGTACCCCAAGATCCATGTCAGCACTGGAGAGGAATCCTCAGGTTCCGGCAGCGACTCCACACAAGGGCTTAATCCCCGGCATCGAAGGGAGAGGAATCCCGAGAGGCCCCCGAGCAACTCGCATGGGGACTGGCCTTTCCTGAGGCCACCAGAGCGGGTCCCTGAGATCCCCTTCGTAAGTTCAGAGCACCAGCCCCAACTCGAGAAAATCCAGGAGGTTCTCCCCTCCAGGCGAGATGAGGCCCATTTTCCGCTGAGGCGTCTCGAGGCTAATCAAACCTAACCTCTGGAACTTCCAAAGGGTCCTTCACACCCTTGCTGCAACTCAAGAAGTTCCCCGACATATCCGTTTCTACCCGAGAGGAAGCACGAGAGTTCCCCGCACATCCAGAGGAGCCCCGTTTCCTCCTCCTAGCTCGAGAGAAGGGATCCTTTCCCTGCGTTGTCGGGAAAGAATTCCCGGCGTTCCCGTCGCATCTCAAGAGGAGGCGCTCTCCACAGGAAAGGGGAGAGGAACTCCAGGGTCGTGCCACCATTCCAGAGTCCCTCAGAAGTTTCAGTCCATTCCAGGGAAACCTGTTTTCCCTGCACTGCCTAGACTTTCAAGACGAGGATCGACTCACACCACGGTGGCACGTGGGACAGCCCTGCCGGAAATCCTCGTGGGAAAGCTTTGTGGGAAAGCCTCGAGTGAAAGCCACAGATCCATTGATCCAAGCGAAGGGAAGCGTGACACTGCTTCTTCAGTTCGGGAGGAAAGCGCACGTGCATGCCCCCACTCGAGACGAAGAATGACTCCCCTGGGGAGACTCCAGAAGTACACCAAGATCCATTTCTGCACTGGAGTGGAATCCTCAGGTTCCGGCAGCGTCTCCACGCAAGATCTTAGGCGCTGGCATCGACGGGAGAGGAAACACGAGAGGCCCCCGAGCAACTCGCATGGGGACTGGCCTTTCCTGAGGCCACTAGAGAGGGTCCCAGAGGTCCCCGTCGTAAGACGAGAGCACATGCCGCAACTCGAGAAAATCCAGGAGGTTCTCCCATGCAGGCGAGCTGAGTCCAATTTCCGCTGAGGTATCTCAAGGCTAATCACAACTTACCTCTGGAACTTCCAAAGGGTCATTCACACCCTTGCTGCAACTCAAGAAATTCCCCGACATACCCGTCTCCACTCGAGAGGAAGCACGAGAGTCCTGCCCACATCCAGAGGAGCCCCGTTTCCGCCTCCTAGCTGGAGAGGAGGGATCCTTTCACTGCGGGGTCAGGGATGGAATTCCCCGGTGTTCCCGTCACATCTCAAGAGGAGGCGCTTTCCACCGGAAAGGCGAGAGGAATTTCAGGGTCGTGCCACCATTCCCAGAGTCCCCTGGATGTCTCAGTCCATTCCAGGGAAACCTGTTTTCCCTGCACTGCCTCGCTTTCAAGCCGAGGATCGACTCACACAACGGTGGCACGTGGGACAGCCCTGGGAGAAAGCCTCGTGGGAAAGCCTCGTGGGAATAGCCTCGAGGGAAAGCCACAGATCCGTTGATCCACGCGAAGGGAAGCGTCACTCTGCTGCTACAGCTCGGGAGGAAAGCGCACGTACATGCCCCCACTCGAGTAGAGGACTGACTGCCCTGGGGAGACTCCAGAAGTACCCCAAGATCCATGTCAGCACTGGAGAGGAATCCTCAGGTTCCGGCACCGAGTCCACACAAGATCTAAGGCCCCGGCATCGACAGGGAGAGGAATCCCGAGAGGCCCCCGTGCAACTCGCATGGGGACTGGCCTTTCCTGAGGCCACCACAGCGGGTCCCTGAGTTCCCCGTCGTAAGTCGAGAGCACCAGCCGCAACTCGAGAAAATCCAGGAGGTTCTCCCCTCCAGGCGAGCTGAGACCTATTTCTGCTGAGGTATCTCGAGGCTAATCACACCTTACCTCTGGAACTTCCAAAGGGTCCTTCACACCCATGCTGCAACTCAAGAAGTTCCCCGACATATCCGTCTCCACACGAGTGGAAGCACGAGAGTCCCGCACACATTCAGAGGAGCCCCGTTTCCGCCTCCTAGCTCGAGAGGAGGATCCTTTCCCTGCGTGGTCCGGAAAGAATTCCCGGCGTTTCCGACGCATCTCAAGAGGAGGCGCTCTCCACAGGAAAGGCGAGAGGAAGTTCAGGGTCGTGCCACCATTCACAGAGTCCCCCAGAAGTCTCAGTCCATTCCAGGTAAACCTGTTTTCCCTGCACTGCCTCGACTGTCAAGGAAGGATCGACTCACACCAAGGTGGCACGTGGACAGCCCTGTGGGAAAGCCTCTTGGGAAAACCTCGTGGGAAAGCCTGGAGGGAAAGCCCCAGATCCCTTGATCCACGCGAAGGGAAGCGCGACACTGCTGTTACAGCTCGGGAGGAAAGCACACCTGCATGCCCCCACTCGAGACGAGGACTGACTCCCCTGGGGAGACTCCAGAAGTACCCCAAGTTCCATGTCAGCACTGGAGAGGAATCCTCAGGTTCCGGCACCGACTCCACAGAAGGTCTTAGGCCCCGGCAATCGACGGGAGAGGAATCCCGAGAGGCCCCAGAGCAACTCGTATGGGGTACTGGCCTTTCCTGAGGCCACCAGAGCGGGTCCCTGAGGTCCCCATCGTAAGTCGAGGAGCACCTGTCGCAACTCGAGAAAATCCAGGAGGTTATCCCCTCCAGGCGAGATGAGGCCCATTTCCGCTGAGGCGTCTCGAGGCTAATCACACCTAACCTCTGGAACTTCCAAAGGGTCCCTCAAACCCTTGCTGCAACTTAAGAAGTTCCCCGACATACCCGTCTCCCCTCAAGAGGAAGCAAGAGAGTCCCGCCCACATCCAGAGGAGTCCCGTTTCGCCTCCTAACTCGAGAGGAGGGATCCATTCCCTGCGTGGTCGGGGAAGAATTCCCGGCTTTCCAGTCGCAGCTCAAGAGGAGGCGCTCTCCACAGGAAAGGCCAGAGGAACTCCTGGGTCGTGCCACCATTCCAGAGTCCCCCAGATATCTCAGTCCATTCCAGGGAAACCTGTTTTCCCTGCACTGCCTCGACGTTCAAGCGAGGATCGATTCACACCACGGCGGCACGTGGGACATCCCTGTGGGAAAGCCTCGTGGAAAGCCTCGTCGCCTCGAGGAAAGCCTCGAGGGAAAGCCACAGATCCCTTGATCCACGCGAAGGGAACCGCGACACTGCTGCTACAGCTCGGAAGGAAAGCGCACGTGCATGCCCCCACTCGAGACGAGGACTGACTCCCCTGGGGAGACTACAGAAGTACCCCAAGATCCATGTCAGCACTGGAGAGGAAACCTCAGGTTCCGGCACCGGCTCCACACAAGATCTTAGGCCTCGCAATGAGGGAGAGGAATCCCGAGAGGCCCAGAGCAACTCGCATGGGGACTGGCCTTTCCTGAGGCCACCAGAGCGGGTCCCTGAGTCCCCGTCGTAAGTCGAGAGCACCTTCTGCAATTCGAGAAAATCCAGGAGGTTCTCCCCTCCAGGCGAGATGAGGCCCATTTCCGCTGAGGGGTCTCGAAGCTAATCACACCTAAACTCTGGAACTTCCAAAGGGTCCTCCACACCTTACTGCAACTCAAGAATTTCCCCGACATATCCGTCTCCACTCGAGAGGAAGCACGAGAGTCGCCCACATCCAGAGGAGCCCTGATTCCGCCTCCTAGATCGAGAGGAGGGATCCTTTCCCTGCGTCGTTGGGAAAGAATTCCCGGCGTCCGTCGCATCTCAAGAGGAGGCGCTTCCACAGGAAAGGCGAGAGAGGAACTCCAGGTCGTGCCACCATTCCTAGAGTCCCCCAGATATCTCCATCCATTCCAGGGAAACCTGATTTCCCTTCACTGCCTCGACTTTCAAGCCTCGATCGAC
>NW_017199524.1:0-7310 GCF_001704415.2 Capra hircus | reverse complement strand
AGAGCAATTGGATGGATGTGGAAGCTGTTGCTGGGCCGCCACTGCTTCAGGCCCCCCACCCCTCTGCCCCGAGAGAAACAGGCGCCCTGTGGCCCCTAGGTCCTGGATGCAGTTTCACACATAGAATGTGTCCCCATAGGAGCCAAGAATTTTCCTGACAGACTAGGCTCACTAGAGCTCTCCTACAGAGCAAAGGGGATGGGACAGATGTGTGGCTGTGGCTCTGCCTTTCCCTGGGAGTGTGCAGCCGCTCCCTATGGCCCCGGGCTCCAGGGGAAATTGCCCCTGAATAATGACCTCCAAGAAGTGCTTTTCCAACTGGCTGAGACGTGGAGTTCTCAGGATGCAGGGAAAGCGAGTGTCCTTCGGGGACGCAAAGGCAGTCACCTGTTATCATAACTTACTAGAATAGTAGGTACCTTCTCCGGTTGGGCAGAGGCCTTCCCTACCTGATCTGAAAAGAAAACGAAGTAGCTCGCTGATTTGAGAAATAATTCCCAGACTTGGGTTTCCAACCAGTATAGAATCCGACAATGGCCCTGTCTTTGCCAGCCGCGTTAATTAACAGGTATGTGAAGCTCTAAATATCAGTGGAAAATTACATACAGCATATAGCCCCAGTGTTCTGGAATGGTGGAAAGAAACAACCAAAACTCTTGAAGAGACACTTTCAAAATGGATCATAGAGACTGACTGTACATGGATGGGCTTGCTTCCGGCAGACTTACTCATATTACGGGTAACTGCACGTTCCCACAGTTGTTGTCCTTATGAAAATTTTCTATGGGAGACCCCCTCCACAGCTGAGGCAGGTGTTAGCAGATTTGCCACAAGTAAGGGGGTGGATTTCACAGCAGATGGAACAATTAGGTAAAGTAATAAATCAGGTAACTAAGTTTTGTATAAAAAAGAATATCATTCCCCCTTGAGGAACAGATTCATGAATTTGTGCTCAGTGATCAGGTGTGGCTCAATGACTGGAAACACAATTCCTTGGCCTGACATCGGAAAGGTCCTTATACTGTTGTTTTAGCCACAATTCTGAAAGAGAGGGAATACCAGACCACCTAACCTGCCTCTTGAGAAATCTGGATGAAGGTCAGGAAGCAACAGTTAGAGTAGGACATGGAACAACAGACTGGTTCCAAAAGGAAAAGGAGTATGCAAAGGCTGTATATTGTCACCCTGTTTATTTAACTTCTATGCAGAGTACATCATGAAAAATGCTGGGATGGAAGATACATGAGCTGGAATCAAGATTGCCGGTAGAAATATCAATAAACTTAGATATGCAGATGACACCACCATTATGCTGAATGTGAAGAGGAACGGGTATGTCGGGGAACTTCTTGAGTTGCAGCAAGGGTGTGAAGGACCCTTTGGAAGTTCCAGAGGTTAGGTGTGGTTAGTCTCGAGATGCCTCAGCAGAAATGGGCCTCATGTCGCCTGGAATGGAGAGGCTCCTGGATATTCCCGAGTTTCAGCAGGTGCTCTCGAGTTACGACGGGGACTTCAGGGACCCGCTCTGGTGGCCGCAGGAAACGCCAGTCATCATGCGTGTTGCTAGGGGGCCTCTCGTGATTCCTCTCCGTCGATGCCGGGGCCTAAGACCTTGTGTGGAGTCGGGGCCGGAAGCTGAGGATTCCTCTCCAGTGCTGACATGGATTTTGCGGTACTTCTCGAGTCTCCACAAGGGAGTCAGGCCTCGTCTCGAGTGGGGCATGAGCGTGCCCTTTCCTCCCATGCTGTAGCAGCAGTGTCACGCTTCCCATGCCTGGACCAAGGATCTGTGGCTTTCCCTCGAGTCTTTCCCACTAGGCTTTCCCACAGGGCTGTCCCACGTGTGACAGTGGTGTGAGTCGATCCTCGGCATGAAGGCCAAGGCAGTGCAGGGAAAACAGGTTCCTGTGGAATGGACTGAGACATCTGGTGAGTCTCGGAATGGTGGCACGACCCTGCAGTTCCTCTCCCCTTTCCTTTGGAGAGCGCCTCCTCTTGAGATGCGATGGGAATGCCGGGGAATTTTCCCGACCAATCAGGGAAAGGATCGCTCATCTCGAGCTACGAGCCGGAAACGGAGCTCCTCTGGATGTGGCCGGGACACTCGTGCTTCCTCTTGAGTGGAGACGGGTATGTCGGGGAACTTCTTGAGTTGCAGCATGACTGTGAAAGACTCTTTGGAAGTTCCAGAGGTCACGTGTGATTAGCCTCGAGACACCTCAGGGGAAACGGGCCTCATCTCGCCTGGAGGGGGGAGAACCGCCTGGATTTTACCGAGTTGCCGCAGGTGCTCTCGACTTACGACGGGGACCTCAGGGACCGCTCTGGTGACCTCAGGAAAGGCCAGTCCCCATGCGAGTTGCTAGAGGGCCTGTCGCTATTCCACTCCCGTCGATGCCAGGGCCTAAGACCTTGTGTGGAGTCGGGGCCGGAATCTGAGGATTCCTTCTCCAAGGCTGACATGCATGTTGGGGGTACTTCTGAGTCTCCCAAGGGGAGTCAGTCCTCGTCTCGAGTGGGGGCATGCACGTGCGCTTTCCTCCCGTGCTGTAGCAGCAGTGTCACGCTTCCCTTCGCGTGGATCAAGGGATCTGTGGCTTTCCCTCAAGGCTTTCCCACGAGGCTTTCCCACAGGGCCCTCCCACGTGCCACCTGGTGTGAGTCGATCCTCGGCCGTGAAAGTCGAAGCAGTGCAGGGAAAACAGGATCCTCTGGAATGGACTGAGATATCTGGGGGACTCTTGGAATGGTGGCACGACCCATGAGTTCTTCTCACCTTTCCTGTGCAGTGGGCCTCCTCTTGAGAAGCGTCCGAAACGTTGGGAATTCTATCCGAGGAAGCAGGGAAGGATACCTCATCTTTAGCTTGGAGGCGGAAACGGAGCTCCTCTGGATGTGGCCAGGACCCTCGTGCTTCCTCTGGAGTGGAGACGGGGTGTGTCGGGGAACTTCTTGAGTGCAGCTAAGGTGTGAAGGAACCTTTGGAAGTTCCAGAGGTTAGGTGTGATTAGCCTCGAGACGCCTCAGCGGAAATGGGCCTCATCTCTAACCTGGAGGGGGGAGAACCTCCTGGATTTTCTCGAGTGTGGCAGGTGCTCTAGAATTACGACGGGATTTCAGGGACCCTCTCCGGTTCCTGAGGAAAGGCCAGTCTCCATGCGAGTTGTTCGATGGCCTCTCGGGGATTCCTCTCCCGTTGATGCCGGGGTCTGAGACCTTGTACGGGTCGGTGCCGGAACCTGAGGATTCCTCTCCAGTGCTGACATGGATCTTGGGGGTACTACTGGAGTCTCCCGAGGGGAGTCAGTCCTCGTCTCGAGTGGGGCATGCACGTGCGCTTTCCTCCCGAGCTGTAGCAGCAGTGTCACGCTTCCCTTCGCATGAATCAAGGGATCTGTGGCTTTCCCTCGAGGCTTTCCCACGAGGCTTTCCCACAGGGCTGTCCCACGTACCAACGTGGTGTGAGTTGATCCTCGGCTTGAAAGTCGAGGCAGTGCAGGGAAAACAGGATTTCTGGAATTGACTGAGACATCTGGGGGACTCTGGGAATGGTGGCACGACCCTGGACTTCCTCTCGCCTTTCCTGTGGAGAGCACCCCCTCTTGAGATGCAACGGGAACGCCGGAAATTCTTCCCCCACGCAGGGAAAGGATCCCTCCTCTCGAGCTAGGAGGCGGAAACGGGGCTCCTCTGGATGTGGCGCGGACTCTCGTACTTCCTCTCGAGTGTCGACGGGTATGTCCGGGAACTTCTTGAGTTGCAGCAAGGTTGTGAAGGACGCTTTGCAAGTTCCAGAGGTTAGGTGTGATTAGCATCGAGATGCCTCAGTGGAAATGGGCCTCATCTCGCCTGGAGGGAGAACCTCCTGAATTTTCTCGAGTTGCGGCAGGTGCTCTCGACTTACGACAGGGACCTCAGGGACCCGCTCTGGTGGCCTCAGGAAAGGCCAGTCCCCATGCCAAGTTGCTCGGGGGCCTCTCGGGGTCCTCTCCCGTCGATGCCAGGGCCTAAGACTTTGTGTGGAGTTGGTGCCGGAACCTGAGGATTCCTGACAGTGCTGACATGGATCTTGGGGTACTTCTGAAGTCTCCCCAGGGGAGTCAGTCCTCGTCTCGAGTGGGGGCATGCACGTGCGCTTTCCTCCCGAGCTGTAGCAGCAGTGTCACGCTTCTTGGCGATTGGATCATGGTATCAGTGGCTTTCCCTGAAGGCTTTCCCTCGAGGCTTTTCCACGAGGCTTTCCCACAGGGCTGTCCCACGTGCCACCGTGGTGTGAGTCGATCCTCGGCTTGAAAGTCGAGGCAGTGCAGGGAAAACAAGTTTCCCTGGAATGGACTGAGACATCTGAGGAATCTGGGAATGGTGGCACGACCCTGGAGTTCCTCTCGCCTTTTCTGTGGAGAGCGCCTACTCTTGAGATGCGATGGGAATGCCGGAAATTCTTTCCCGACCACGCAGGGAAAGGATCCCTTCTTTCGAGCTATGAGGTGGAAACGGGGCTCCTCCTCATGTGGGAAGGACTCTCGTGCTTCCTCTCGAGTGGAGACGGGTATGTTGGGGAACTTCTTGAGTTGCAGCAAGGGTGTGAAGGACCCTTTGGCAGTTCTAGAGGTTAGGTGTGATTAGCCCCGAGATGCCTCAATGGAAATGGGCCTCATCTCGCCTGGAGGGGAGAAACTCCTGGATATTCTCGAGTTGCGGCAGGTGCTCTCGACTTACAATGGGGACCTCAGGGACCAGCTCTGGTGGCCTCAGGAAATTCCAGTCCCATGCGAGTTGCTCGGGGCTCTCTCCGGATTCCTCTCCCGTGATGCCGGGGCCTCAGACCTTACGTAGAGTCGGTGCTGTAACCTGAGGATTCCTCTCCAGTGCTGACATGGATCTTGGTGTACTGCTGGAGTCTCCCCAGGGGAGTCAGTCCTCGTCTCGAGTGGGGGCATGCACGTGCGCTTTCCTCCCGAGCTGTAGCAGCAGTGTCGCGCTTCCCTTCGCGCTGGATCAAGGGATCTGTGGCTTTCCTTCGAGGCTTTCCCACGAGCTTTCACACGAGGCTTTGCCACAGGGCTGTCCCACGTGCCACAGTGGTGTGAGTCGATCCTCGGCTTGAAAGTCGAGTCAGTGCGGGGAAACAGGTTTCCCTGGAATGGACTGAGACATCTGGGGACTCGGAGAATGCTGGCATGTCCCTGGAGTTCCTCTCGCCTTTCCTGTGGAGAGCGCCTCCTCTTGAGAATCAACGGGAATGCCGGGAATTCTTTCCCGACCTTGCAGGGAAAGGATCCCTCCTCTCGAGCTATGAGGCGGAAACGGGGCTCCTCTGGATGTGGCGGAACTATCGTGCTTCCTCTTGAGTGGAGACGGGTATGTCGGGAACTTCTTGATTTGCAGCAAGGGTGTGAAGGACCCTTTGGAAGTTCCAGAGTTTAAGTGTGCTTAGCCTTGAGATGTGTCAGCGGAAATAGGCTTCATTTTGCCTGGAGGGGGAGAACATCCTTGATTTTCTCCAGGTGCGGCAGGTGCTCTCGACTTACGACGGGGGACCGCAGGGACCCGCTCTCTTGGCCTCAGGAAAGGCCAGTCAAGATCCAAGACAGCACTGCAGAGGGAGAGACATCACGAAAGGCTCCCGAGCAACTCGCATGGGGACTGGCCTTTCCTGAGGCCACCAAAGCGGGTCCCTGAGGTCCCCGGCGTAAGTCGAGAGCACCTGGCGCAACTCGAGAAAATCCAGGAGGTTCTCCCCTCCAGGCGAGATGAGGCCCATTTCCTCTGAGGCGCCTCGAGGCTAATCACATCTAACAACTGGAACTTCTAAAGGGTCCTTCACACCCTTGCTGCAACTCAAGAAGTTCCCCGAAATACCCGTCTCCACTCGAGGGAATCACGAGAGTCCCGCCCACATCCAGAGGAGCCCCGTTTCTGCCTCCTAGCTCGAGAGGAGGGATCCTTTCCCTGCGTGCTCGGAAAGAATTCCCGGCGTTCCCGTCGCATCTCAAGAGGAGCGCTCTCCACAGGAAAAGCGAGAGGAACTCCAGGGTCGTGCCACCATTCCCAGAGTCCCCCAGATGTCTCAGTCCATTCAGGGAAACCTGTTTTCCCTGCACTGCCTCGACTTTCAAGCTGAGGATCGACTCACACCACGGTGGCACGTGGGACAGCCCTGTGGAAAGCCTCGAGGGAAAGCCTCGTGAAAGCCTCGTGGGAAAGCCTCGTGTGAAAGCCTCAAGTGAAAGCCACAGATCCCTTGATACACGTGAAGGGAAGCCTGACACTGCTGCTACAGCTCGGGAGGAAAGCGCACGTGCATGCCCCCACTCGAGACGAGGACTGATTCCCCTGGGAGAATCCAGAATTCCCCCAAGATCCATGTCAACACTGGAGAGGAATCCTCAACTCCGGCACCGACTCCACACAAGGTCTAGGCCCCTGCATCGACGGGAGAGGAATCCCGAGAGGCCCCGAGCAACTCGCATGGGGACTGGCCTTTCCTGAGGCCACCAGAGCGGGTCCCTGACGTCCCCGTCGTAAGTCGAGACACCTGCCGCAACTCCAGAAAATCCAGGAAGTTCTCCCCTCCAGGCGAGATGAAGCCCATTTCCAATGAGACGTCTAGAGGCTAATCACACCTAACCTCTGGAACTTCCAAAGGGTCCTTTACATCCTGGCTGCAACTCAAGAAGTTCCCCAAAATACCCGTCTCCACTCGAAGGAAGCACGAGAGTCCCGCCACATCCAGAGGAGCCCCGATTCCGCCTCCTAGCTCGAGAGGAGGGAACCTTTCCCTGCGTGGTCGGGAAAGAATTCCCCGGCGTTTCCCCTCGCATCTCAAGAGGAGGCGCTCTCCACAGAAAGGCGAGAGGAACTCCAGGGTCGTGCCACCATTCCCAGAGTCCCCCAGATGTCTCAGTCAATTCCAGGGAAACCTGTTTTCCCTGCACTGCCTCAACTTTCAAGCCGAGGATCGACTCACACCACGGTTGGCACGTGGGACAGCCCTGTGGGAAAGCCTCGAGGGAAAGCCCACAGATCCCTTGATCCACGCGAAGGAAGCGTGACACTGCTGCTACAGATCGGAGGAAAGCACAGGTGAATGCCCCTACTCGAGACGAGGACTGACTCCCCTGGGGAGACTCCAGTAGTACCCCAAGATCCATGTCAGCACTGCAGAGGAATTCTCAGGTTCCGGCACCGACTCCACACAAGGACTTATTCCCCGGCATCGACGGGAGAGGAATCCCGAGAGGCCCCCGAGCAACACTCATGGGAACTGGCCTTTCCTGAGGCCACCAGAGCGGGTACCTGAGGTCCCA
>NW_017199523.1:0-7311 GCF_001704415.2 Capra hircus | reverse complement strand
GGAAAGCGCACGTGCATGACCCCACTCGAGCCGAGGACTGACGCAAGCTTGGGAGACTCCAGAAGTACGCCCAAGATCCATGTCCAGCACTGGAGAGGAATCCTCAGGTTCCGTCCCGACTCCACACAAGGTCTTAGGCCCGGCATCGACCGGAGAGGAATCCTGAGAGGCCCCCTAGCACCTCGCATGGGGACTGGCCTTTCCTGAGGTCACCAGAGCGGGTCCCTGAGGTCTCCGTCGTAACTCGAGAGCACCTGCCACAACTCGAGAAAATCCAGGAGGTCTCCCCTCCAGGCGAGATGAGGCCCATTTCCGCTGAGGCGTCTCGAGGCTAATCACACCTAACCTCTGGAACTTCCAAAGGGTCCTTCACACCCTTGCTGCAAGTCAAGAAGTTCTCCGACATACCCATATCACTCGAGAGGAAGGACGAGGTTCCCGCCCATATCCAGCGGAGCCCCGTTTCCGCCTCGTAGCTCGAGAAGAGGGATCCTTTCCCTTTGTCGTCGGGAAAGAATTCCCGGCCTTCCCGTCGCATCTCAAGAGGAGGCGCTCTCCACAGGAAAGACGAGAGGAACTCCAGGGCCTTGCCAGCATTCCAAGAGTCCCCCAGATGTCTAAGTCCATTCCAGAAGAAACTGTTTTCCCTGCACTGCCTCGACGTTCACGCCGAGGATCGACTCACACCACCGTGGCACGTGGGACAGCCCTGTTGGAAAGCCTCGTGGGAAAGCCTCAATGGAAAGCGACAGATCCCTTGATCCACACGTCGGCAAGCGTGACACTGCTGCTGCAGGTCGTGAGGAAATGGCAGGTGCATGCCCCCCACACGAGATGAGGACTGACTCCCCTGGTGAGACTCCAGAAGTACGGAAAGATTCATGTCAGCACTGGAAGAGGCATCCTCAGGGTCTGGCCCCGACTCCACACAAGGTCTTAGGCACCGGCATCGATGGGAGAGGAATCCCTAAAGGCCCCTGGTAACTCGCATGGGGACTGGCCTTTCCTGAGGCCACCAGAGCGGGTCCCTGAGGACCCGTCGTAACTCGAGAGCACCTGCCGCAACTGGGTAAAATCCAGGAGGTTCTCCCCTCCAGGCGGGATGAGGCCCATTTCCTCTGAGGTGTCTGGAGGCTCATCACACCTAACCTCTGGAAATTAAAAAGGGTCCTTGCTGCAACTCAAGAAGTTCCCCGACATACCCGTCTCCACACGAGAGGAAGCACGAGGGTCCCGCCCACATTCAGAGGAACCCCGTTTCCGAGATGAAGGATCCTATCCTGCTTAGTCAGGAAAGATTTTTCGGCGTTCCTATGGCATCTCAAGAGCAAGGGTTCTAAATAGGAAAGGCAAGAGGAACTCCAGGGTCGTGCCACCATTTCAAGAGTCCCCCAGATGTCTCAGTCCATTTTAGAGGAACCCGTTTTCCCAGCACTGCCCTCAACTTTCACGCCGAGGATCCACTCACACCATGGTGGCATGTGGGACAGCCCTGTGAGAAAGCCTCGAGGGAAAGCCACAGATCCCTTGATCCCCGGGACGGGAAGCGTGACACATCTGCTACACTGTCCCTGAGGTCACGGTCGTATGTCGAGAGTACCTGCCGCAACTCGAGAAAATCCAGGAGGTTCTCTGCTCCAGTCGAGATGAGGCCCATTTTCTCTGCGGCGTCTCGAGAGTAATCACAACTAAACTCTGGAACTTCCAAAGTGTCCTAAACACCCTTGCTAAAACTCAAGAAGTTCCCCGACATACCCGTCTCCACTCCAGAGGAAGAACGAGGGTCCGGCAACCGCCAGAGGAGCTCCGTTTCCTCCTCCAAGCTCGAGATGAGGGATCCTTCCCTGCTTCCTCGGGAAAGAATTCCCGACGTTTCGACGCATCTCAAGAGGAGGCGAGCTGCACAGGAAAGGCGAGAGGAACTCATGGGTCGTGCCCACCATTCCAAGAGTCCCCCAGATGTCTCAGTCCATTCCAGAGGATCCTGTTTTCCCTGCACTGCTTCGACTTTCACGCTGAGGATCGACTCACACCTGGTGGCACGTGTGACAACCCTGTGGGAAAGCCTCGTGGGAAAGCCTCCAGGGAAAGCCACAGATCCCTTAATCCACGCGACAGGAAGCATGACACTGCTGCTACAGCACGGGAGGAAAGCGCACGTGCATGCCCCTACTCGAGACGAGAACTGACTCCCCTGGGGAGACTCCAGAAATACCCCAAGATGCATGTCAGCCCTGGAGAGGAATCCTCAGGTTCCGGCCCCGACTCCACACAAGGTCTTAGGCCCTGGCATCGACGGGAGAGGAATAGCGACAGGACCTCTAGCAACTCACATGGGGACTGGCCTTTCCTGAGGTAACCAGAGCGGGTCCATGAGGTCCCCGTCGTAAGTCGAGAGCACCTGCCGCAACTCGGTAAAATCCAGGAAGTTCTCACATGCAGGTGAGATGAGGCCCGTTTCCACTGATGTGTCTCCAGGCTAATCACACGTGAACTCTGGAACTTCTAAAGAGTCTTTCACAGTCATGCTGCAACTCAAGAAGTTCCCCGACATACCCGTCTCCACTCAAGAGGAAGCACGAGGGTCCCGGCCACATCCAGAGGAGCTCCGTTTCCGGCTCGTTGCTCGAGAGGAGGGATCCTTTCCCTGTGTGGTTGGGAATGAATTCCCGGCGTTCCCGTCCCATCTCAAGATGAGGCGCTCTCCACAGGAAAGGCGAGAGGAACTCAAGGGTCGTGCCACCATTCGCAGCGTCCCCCAGATGTCTCAGTCCATTCCAGGGAAACCTGTTTTCCCTGCACTGCCTTGACTTTCTAGCCGAGGATCGACTCACACCACGGTGGCACGTGGGACAGCCCTGTGGGAAAGCCTCGTGGGAAAGCCCCGTGGGAAAGCCTCGTGGGAAAGTCTCTAGGGAAAGCCACAGATCCCTTGATCCACGCGAATGGAAGCGTGACACTACTGCTACAGCTCTGGAGGAAATCGCACGTGCATGCCCCCACTCGAGACTACGACTGACTCCCCTGGGGAGACTCCAGAATTACCCCAAGATCCATGTCAGCACTGGAGAGGAATCCTCAAGTTCCGGCACCGAATTCACACAAGGTCGTAGGCCCCGGCATCGACGGGAGAGGAATCCCGAGAGGCCCCTGAGCAACGCGCATGTGGACTGGCCTTTACTGAGTCCATCAGAGCGTGTCCCTGAGGTCCCCGTCATAAGTCGAGAGCACCTGCCCCAACTCGAGAAAATCCAGGAGGTTCTCCCCTCCAGGCAAGATGAGGCCCATTTCCGCTGAGGCGTCTTGAGGCTAATCACACCTAACCTCTGGAACTTCCAAAGGGTCCTTCACACCCTTGCTGCAACTCAAGAAATTCTCCGACATACCCGTCTGCACTCGAGAGGAAGCACGAGAGTCCCACCCATATCCAGAGGAGCCCCATTTCTGCCTCTTAGCTTCAGAGGTGGGATCCTTTCCGTGCGTTGTCTGGAAAGAATTCACCGAGTTCCCGTCGCAATTCAAGAGGAGGCGCTCTCCACAGGAAAGGCGAGAGGAACTCCAGTGTCGTGCCACCATTCGCAGAGTCCCCCAGATGTCTCAGTCCATTCCAGGGAAACCTGTTTCCCTGCACTGCCTCGACTTTCAAGCCGAGGATCGACTCACACCACGGTGGCACGTGGGACAGCCCTGTGGGAAAGCTTCTTGGGAAAGCCTCGTGTGAAAGCCTCGAGGGAAAGCCACAGATCCCTTGATCCACGTGAAGGAAAGCGTGACATTGCTGCTACAGCTCGGGAGGAAAGCCCACGTGCAAGCCTCCCCTCGAGACGAGGACTGACTCCCCCGGGGAGACCTCAGAAGTACCCCAAGATCCATGTCAGCACCGGAGAGGAATCCTCAGGTTCTGGCACCGACTCCACACAAGATCTTAGGCCCCGGCATAGACGGGAGAGGAATCCCGAGAGGCCGTCGAGCAACTCGCATGGGGCCTGGCCTTTCCTGAGGGCACCAGAGCGGGTCCCTGAGGTCCCCGTCGTAAGTCGAGGGCACCTGCCGCAACTCGAGAAAATCCAGGAGGTTCTACCCTCCAGGCGAGATGAGGCCCATTACCGCTGAGGCGTCACGAGGCTAATCACACCTAACCTATGGAACTTACAAAGGGTCCTTCATGCCCTTGCTGCAACTCAAGAAGCTCCCCCACATACCCGTCTCCACTCGAGAGGAAGCCCGAGAGTCCCGCCCACATCCAGAGGAGCCCCGTTACTGCCTCCTAGCTCGAGAGGAGGGATCCTTTCACTGAGTGGTCGGTCAAGTATTCCCGGAGTTCCCGTCTCATCTCAAGAGGAGGCGCTCTCCACAGGAAAGGCGAGAGGAACTCCAGATTCGTGCACCCATTCCCAGAGGCCCCCAGATGTCTCAGTCCATTCCATGGAAACCTGTTTCTCCTGCACTGCCTCGACTTTCTAGCCTAGGATCGACACACAACACAGTGGCACGTGGGACAGCCCTTTGGGAAAGTCTCGTGGGAAAGCCTCGAGGAAAAGACTCGTGGCAAAGCCTCGAGGGAAAGCCGCAGATACCTTGATCCAGGCGAAGGGAAGCGTGACACTGCTGCTACAGCTCGGGAGGAAAGCGCACGTGCATGCCCCCACTCGAGATGAGGACTGACTCCCGTGGGGAGACTGGAGAAGTACCCCAAGATCCTTGTCAGCACTGGCAAAGGAATCCTCAGGTTCCAGCACCGACTCCACACAGGTCTTAGGCCCTGGCATCGACGGGAGAGGAACCCCGAGAGGGCCCTGAGTAACTCGCATGGGGACTGGTCTTTACTGAGGCCACCAGAGCGGGTCTCTGAGGTCCCTGTCGTAAGTCGAGAGCACCTGCCGCAACTCGAGAAAATCCAGGATGTTCTCCCCTCCAGGCGAGATGAGGCCCATTTCCGCAGAGGCGACTCGAGGCTTATAACACCTGACCTCTGGAACTTCCAAAGGGTCCTTCACACCCTTGCTGCAACTCAAGAAGTTCCCCGACATACCCGTCTCCACTCGAGAGGAAGCACGAGAGTCCCGCCCACATCCAGAGGAGCCCCTTTTCCGCCTCCTAGCTCGAGAGGAGGTATCATTTCCCTCGTGGTCGGGAAAGAAATTCCGGCGTTCCCGTCGCATCTCAAGAGGAAGCGCTCTCCACAGGAAAGGCTAGAGGAACTCCAGGGTCGTGCCACCATTCCCAGAGTCCCGCAGATATTTCAGTCCATTCCAGGAAAACTGTTTTCCCTGCACTGCCTCGAATTTCAAGCCGAGGATCGACTCACACCACGGTGGCACGTGGGACAGCCCTGTGGGAAAGCCTCGTGGGAAAGCCTCGTGGGAAAGCCTCGAGGGAAATTCACAGATCCCTTGATCCACGCGAAGGGACGCGCGACACTGCTCCTACAGCTCGGAAGGAAAGCGCACGTGCATGCCCCCACTTGAGACGAGGACTGACTCCACTGGGGAGACTCCAGGAGTACCCCAGGTCCATGCCAGCACTGGAGAGGAATCCTCAGGTTCCGGCACCGGCTCCACAGAAGATCTTAGGCCCCGGCATCGACGGGAGAGGAATCCCGAGAGGCCCCCGAGCAACTCGCATGGGGACTGGCCTTTCCTGAGGAAACCAGTGCGGGTCCCTGAGGTCCCCGTCGTAAGTCGAGAGCACCTACCGCAACTCGAGAAAATCCAGGAGGTTCTCCCCTCCAGGCGAGATGAGGCCCATTTCCGCGGAGGCGTCTCGAGGCTATTCACACCTAAACTCTGGAACTTCCAAAGGGTCCTTCACACCCTTGCTGCAACTCAAGATGTTCCCCGACATACCCGTCTCCACTCGAGAGGAAGCACGAGAGTCCCGCCCACATCCAGAGGAGCCCCGTTTCCGCCTCCTAGCTCGAGAGGAGGGATCCTTTCCCTGCGTGCTCGGGAAAGATTTCCCGGCGTTTCCGTGGCATATCAAGAGGAGGAGCTCACCACGGGAAAGGCCAGAGGAACTCCAGGGTCCTGCCACCATTCCCAGAGTCCCCCAGATATCTCAGTCCATTACAGGGAAACCTGTTTTCCCTGCACTGCGTCGACTTTCAAGACGAGGATCGACTCACACCACGGTGGCACGTGGGACAGCCCTGTGGGAAAGCCACGTGGAAAGCCTCGTGGGAAAGCCTCGTGGGAAAGCCTGGAGGGAAAGCCACAGATCCCTTGATCCACGCGAAGGGAAGCGCGACACTGCTGCTACAGCTCGGGAGGAAAGCGCACGTGCATGCCCCCACTTGTGACGAGGACTGACTCCACTGGTGAGACTCCAGAAGTACACCAAGATCCATGTCAGCACTGGAGAGGAATCCTCAGGTTCCGGCACCGACTCCACACAAGATCATAGGCCCTGGCAATCGACGGGAGAGGAATCCGAGAGGCCCCATGAGCAACTCCCATGGGGACTGGCCTTTCCTGAGGCCACCAGAGCGGGTCCCTGAGGTCCCCTTCGTAAGTCGAAAGCACCTGCTGCAACTCGAGAAAATCCAGGAGGTTCTCCCCTCCAGGCGAGATGAGGCCCATTTCCACCGAGGCGTCTCGAGGCTATTCACACCTAAACTCTGGAACTTCCAAAGGGTCCTTCACACCCTTGCTGCAACTCAAGAAGTTCCCCGACATTCCCGTCTCCACTCGAGAGGAAGCACGAGAGTCCCGCCACATCCAGAGGAGCCCCGTTCCATCTCCTAGCTAGAGTGGAAGGATCCTTTCCTCGAGTTCGGGAAAGTATTCCCGGCGTTCCCGTCGCAACTCAAGATGAGGCGCTCTCCACAGGAAAGGCGAGAGGAACTCCAGGGTCGTGCCACCATTCCCAGAGTCACCCGGATGTCTCCGTCCATTCCAGGGAAACCTCTTTTCCCTGCACTGCCTCGACATTCAAGCCGAGGATCGACTCGCACCACGGTGGCACGTGGGACACTGTGGGAAAGGTGGAAAGGCTTGGGAAAGCCTCGTGGGAAAGCCTCGAGGGAAAGCCACAGATCCCTTCATCCATGCGAAGGAAGCGCGACACTGCTCCTACAGCTCAGGAGGAAAGCGCACGTGCATGCCCCACTCGAGACGAGGACTGACTCCCTTGGGAGACTCCAGAAGTACCCCAAGATCCATGTCTGCACTGCAGAGGAATCCTCAGGTTCCGGCACTGACTCCACACAAGGTCTTAGGCCCCAGCATAGACGGGAGAGAATCCCGAGAGGCCCCCATGTAACTCGCATGGGGGACTGGCCTTTCCTGAGGCACCAGAGAGGGTCCCTGTCGT
>NW_017199522.1:0-7311 GCF_001704415.2 Capra hircus | reverse complement strand
GGGCCCCCCAGGGGAAATCACGTGGGCCCCCAGGGGGAAATCACGTGGGCCCCTGGGGCAATCACGTGGGCCCCCGGAAATCAGGGGCCCAGGGGCAATCACGTGGGCCCCCCAGGGAAATCACCCCCTGGGCAATCACGTGGGCCCCCAGGGGAAATCACGTGGGCCCCTGCCAATCACGTGGGCCCCCAGGGAAATCACGTGGGGCCCCCAGGGCAATCACGTCCCACGTGGCCCCCAGGGAAATCACGTGGGCCCCCCAATCACGTGGGGGAAATCACGTGGGCCCCAAGGGAAATCACGTGGGGGGAAATCACGTGGGCCCCAGCAATCACGTGGGCCCCAGGGGAAATCACGTGGGCCCCCAGGGGAATCACGTGGGCCCCTGGGGCAATCACGTGGGGCCCAGGGAATCACGTGGGCCCCCTGAAATCACGGCCCCCAGGGGAAATCACCCCCAGGGGAAATCACGTGGGCCCCCTGGGCAATCACGTGGGCCCCCAGGGGGAAATCAGGGGAAATCACGTGGGCCCCAGGGGAAATCACGTGGGCCCCCAGGGGAAATCACGTGGGGGGCAATCACGTGGGGGGAAATCAAAAACACAGGGCACGTCAGGGTCAGGGGAAATCACGTGGCCCCCTGGGGCAATCACGTGGGCCCCAGGGGAAATCACGTGGGCCCCCAGGGGCAATCACGTGGGCCCCCAGGGGAAATCACGTGGGGGGCAATCACGTGGGCCCCAGGGGAAATCACGTGGCCCCAGGGGAAATCACGTGGGGGCAATCACGTGGGCCCCCAGGGGAAATCACGTGGGTCACGTGGGCCCCCTGGGGCAATCACGTGGGCCCCCCCAGGGAAATCACGTGGGCCCCCTGGGCAATCACGTGGCCCCCAGGGGAAATCACGTGGGGGGGCAATCACGTGGGCCCCCCACAATCACGTGGGCCCCCAGGGGAAATCACGTGGCCCCAAATCACGTGGGCCCAGGGGCAATCACGTGGGCCCCCAGGGGAAAATCACGTGGGCCCCCCCAGGGGCAATCACGTGGGCCCCCAGGGGAAATCACGTGGGCCCCAGGGGAAATCACGGGCCACGTGGGCCCCAGGGGAAATCACGTGGGCCCCCTGGAAATCACGTGGGCCCCCAATCACGTGGGCCCCCAGGGGAAATCACGTGGGCCCCCTGGGGCAATCACGTGGGCCCCCAGGGGAAATCAGGGGCAAATCACGGGGCCCCAGGGGAAATCACGTGGGCCCCCAGGGCAATCACGTGGCCCCCCAATCACGTGGGCCCCAGGGAAATCACAATCACGTGGAAATCACCCCCCAATCACGTGGCCCCAATCACGTGGGCCCCCAGGGGCAATCACGTGGGCCCCCAGGGGAAATCACGTGGCCCCCAGGAAATCACAATCACGTGGCCCCCAATCACGTGGGCCCCAGGGGAAATCACGTGGGCCCCCCTGGGGCAATCACGTGGGCCCCAGGGGAAATCACGTGGCCCCCTGGGGCAATCACGTGGGCCCCCAGGGGAAATCACGTGGGCCCCTGGGGCAATCACGTGGGCCCCAGGGAAATCACGTGGGGGGTCACGTGGGCCCCAGGGGAAATCACGTGGGCCCCTGGGCAATCACGTGGGCCCCCAGGGGAAATCACGTGGGCCCCCACGTCATCACGTGGGCCCCCCAATCACCCCCAGGGGAAATCACGTGGGGCCCCGGGGCAATCACGTGGGCCCCACGTGGGCCAGGGGCAATCACGTGGGCCCCCAGGGAAATCACGTGGGGGGCAATCACGTCCCCCATGGCAATCACGAAGGCCCCAGGGGCAATCATGCGGGCCCCCGAGGCCATCATGTTCGCCCCTGGGGAAATCACTGGGCCCTCCTTGGCAATCCGTGGGCAACCTGTTGCAATCACATGAGCCCCCAATGGCAATCACATGCGCCCCCCATGGGCTATCATGTGGGCAGCTCGTGCAATCGCGTGGCCTAACGGGGAAATCACGTAGGCCCCAGTGGAAATACGTGGGTCCCCCGGGCCATCATATGGGCCAGCTGGAGCAATCACGTGGGCCCCCAGGGGAAATCTCGTGGGCCCCTGGTGCAATCATGTGGGTCAGCTGTTGCAATCACGTGGGCCAGCAGGGGCCATCACGTGGGCCCCCTCAGGACTCCAGAAGTTCCCCAAGATCCATGGCAGCACTGGTGAGGAACTCTCAGGTTCTGTCCCTGACTCCACGTAAGGTCTTCGGCCCGGGTTTGGAAGGGAGAGGAATCCCGAGAGGCCCCCTAGGAAGTCGCATGTGGACTGGCCTTTCCTGTGGTCAGCAAAGGGGGTCCCTGAGGTCCCCGTCGTAAGTCGAGAGCACCTGCCCAACTCGAGAAATTCCACGAGGTTCTCCCCTCCAGGCGAGATGAGGCCCATTTCTGCTGAGGCATCTCCAGGCTAATCACGCCTAACCTCTGGAACTTCCAAAGGGTCCTTCAAACTCTTGCTGCATCTCAAGTCGTTCTCCGACATACCCTTCTCCACTCGAGAGGAAGCACGGGGGTCCCCGCGCACATCCAGAGGAGCCCCGTTTCCGCCTGGTAGCTCGAGATGAGGGATCCTTCCCTGCCTGGTCGGGAAAGAATTCCCGGCGTTCCCGTCGCATCTCAAGAGGAGGCGCCCTCCACAGGAAATGCGAGAGGGACTCCACGGTCGTGCCACCATTCAAAGAGACCCCCGGATGTCTCAGTGCCTTCCAGAGGAACCTGTTTTCCCTGCACTGCCTCGATTTTCACGCCGAGGATCGACTCACACCACGGTGGCACGTGGGACAGCCCTGTGGGAAAGCCTCTAGGGAAAGCCACAGATCCCTTGATCCACGCGACCGGAAGCGTGACACTGCTGCTAGAGCTCGGGAGGAAAGCGCACGTGCATGTCGCCACACGAGCCGAGGACTGACTCCCTGGACAGACTCCAGAAGTACCCAACGTTCCATGTCAGCACTGGAGAGGAAACCTCAGGTTCCGGCCCCGACTCCACACAAGGTCTTAGGCCCCGGCATCGACGGGAGAGGAATCCCGAGAGGCCCCCTTGCAACTCTCATGGGAACTGCCCTTTCCTGAGTCCATCAGAGCGGGTCCCTGATGTCCCCGTCGTAAGTCAAGAGCACCTTCTGCAGCTCGAGAAAATCCAGGAGGTTCTCCCCTCCAGGCGCGATTAGGCCCATTTCCGCTGAGGCGTCTCGAGGCTAATCGCACCTAACTTCTGGAACTTCCAAAGGGTCCTTCACACCCTTGCTGCAAATCAAGAAGATCCCCGACATACCCATCTCCACTCCAGAGGAAGCACGAGGGTCCCACCAGAGAAGCCCAGAGAAGCCCCGTTTCCGCCTCGTACCTTGAGATGAGGGATCCTTTCCCTTATAGTTCGGGAAAGAATTTCCCGGTGTTCCCGTCGCATCTTAAGAGGAGGTGCTCTCAACAGGAAAGTGAGAGGAACTCTAGAGTCGTGCCGCCATTCCAAGTGTCCCTCAGATGTCACAGTACATTCCAGAGGAACCTGTTTTCCATGCACTGCCTGGACTTTCAAGACGAGGATTGACGCACACCACTGTGGCACGTGGGGACAGCCCTGTGGGAAAGCCTCGTGGGACAGCCTCGAGAGAAAGCCAGAAATCCCTTGATCCACGTGACGGGAAACGTGACACTGCTGCTACAGCTCGGGAGGAAGGCGCACGTGCATGCCCCTACTCGAGACGAGGACTGACTCCCCTGGGGAGACTCCAGAAGTACCCCAAGATCCACCTCAGCAATAGAGAGGAATCCTCAGGTTACGGTCCCGACTCCACACAAGGTCTTAGGCCCCGGAATCGTCGGGAGAGGAATCCCGAGAGGCCCCGAGCAACTCGCATGGGAACTGGCCTTTCCTGAGGTCACCAGAGCTGGTCCCTGAAGTCCCTATGGTAAGTCGCTAGCACATGCAACAACTCGAGAAATTCCAGGAGGTTCTCCCCTCCAGGCGAGATGAGGCCCATTTCTGCTGAGGCGTCTCAACGCTAATCACACCTAACCTCTGGAGTGTCCAAAGGGTCCTTCGTAACCTTACTGCAACACAAGAATTTACCCGACATACGCGTCTCAATTCGAGAGGAAGCACGAGGGTCCTGCCCACATCGAGAAGAGCCCGTTTCCTCCTTGTAGCTGGAGAGGAAGGATCCTTTCCCTGCTTGGTCGGGAAAGAATTCCCAGCGATCCCGTCGCAACTCAAGAGGAGGCGCTCTCCACAGGAAAGGCGAGAGGAACTCCAGGATAGTGCCACCATTCCCAGAGTCCCCCAGATGTCTCAACCATTCCAGGGAAACCTGTTTTCCCTGCACTGCCTCGACTTTCAAGCGAGGATCGACTCACACAACGGTAGCACGTGGGACAGCCCTGTGGGAAAGCCTTGTGGGAAACCGCGAGGAAAGACAGAGATCCCTTTAAACCACCCGAAGGAAAGCGTGACAGTTCTGCTACAGCTCGGGAGGAAAACGAAAGTGCATGTCCCCATTTGAGACGAGGACTGACTCCCCTGGGGAGACTCCAGAAGTACCCCAAGATCCATGTCAGCACTGGGAGGAGAATCCTCAGGTTCCGGCATCGACTCCACACAAGGTCTTAGGGCCCAGCATCGACGGGATAGGAATCCCGAGAGGCCCCGAGCAACTCGCATGGGGACTGGCCTTTCCTGAGGCCACCAGAGCGGGTCCCTTGGTCCCCGTCTTAAGTCGAGAGCACCTGCCACAACTCCAGAAAATCCAGGAGGTTCTCCCCTCCAGGCGAGATGAGGCCCATTTCCGCTGAGGCGTCTCGAGGCTAATCACACCTAAGCTCTGGAACTTCCATAGGGTACTTCACAACCTTGCTGCAACTCAAGAACTTCCCCGACATTCCCGTCTCCACTTGAGAGGAAGCACGAGAGTCCCGCCCACATTCAGAGGAGCTCCGTTTCCGCCTCCTAGCTCGAGAGGAGGGATCCTTTCTATGCGTGGTCGGGAAAGAATTCCCGGCGTTCCCGTCGCATCTCAAGAGGAGGCGCTCTCCACAGGAAAGGAGAGAGGAACTCCAGGGTCGTGCCACCATTCCCAGAGTCCCCCAGGTGTCTCTGTTCATTCTAGGGAAACCTGTTTTCCCTGCACTGCCTCGACTTTCAAGCCGAGGTTCGATTCACACCACTGTGACACGTGGGAGAGCCCTGAGGGAAAGCCTCGTGGAAAGCTTCGTGGGAAAGCCTTGAGGAAAAGCCTCAGATCCCTTGATCACGCGAAGAGAAGCGTGACACTGCTGCTACAGCTCGGGAGGAAAGCGCACGTGCATTCTCCCACTTGAGACGAGGACTGACTCCACTGGGAGACTCCAGAAGTACCCCAAGATCCATGTCGGCACTGGAGAGGAATCCTAAGGTTCCGGCACTGACTCCACACAAGCTCTTAGGCCCGGCATCGACGGGAGAGGAATCCCGAGAGGCCCCGAGCAACTGGCATGGGGACTGGCCTTTCCTGAGGCCACCAGAGCGGGTCCCGTATGTCCCCGTGGTAAGTCGAGAGCACCTGCCGCAACTCGAGAAAATCCAGGAGGTTCTCCCCTCCAGGCGAGATGAGGCCCATTTCCGCTCAGTTCTCGAGGCTAATCACACCTAACCTCTGGAACTTCCAAAGGGTCCTTCACACCCTTGCTGCAACTCATGAAGTTCCCCAACATACCCGTCTCCACTCGAGAGGAAGCACGAGAGTCCCGCCCACATCCAGAAGAGCCCCGTTTCCCCTCCTAGCTCGAGAGGAGGGATCCTTTCCCTGCGTGGTGGGGAAAGAATTCACGCGTTCCCGTCGCATCTCAAGAGGAGGCGCTCTCCACAGGAAAGGCGAGAGGAACTCCAGGTCGTGCCACCATTCCCAGAGTCGCCCAGATGTCTCAGTCCATTCCAGGAAACCTGTTTTCCCTGCACTGCCTCGACTTTCACGCCGAGGATCGACTCACACCACGGTGGCACGTGGGACAGCCCTGTGGGAAAGCCTCCTGGGAAAGCCTCGTGGGAAAGCCTCGAGGGAAAGCCACTGATCCCTTCATCCCTCGAAGGGAAGCGTGACACTGCTGCTAAGCTCTTGAGAAATGCACGAGCATGCCACCACTCGAGACGAGGACTGACTCCCCTTTGGAGACTCCAGAAGTACCCCAGATCCATGTCAGCACTGGAGAGGAATCCTCAGGTTCCGGCACCGAGTCCACACAAGGTCTTAGGCCCCGGCATCGACGGGAGAGGAATCACGAGTGGCCACAGAGCAATTCTCATGGGACTGGCCTTTCCTGAGGCCACCAGCGCGGGTCCCTGAGGTTCCCGTCGTAAGACGAGAGCACCTGCTTCAAACTCGAGCAACTCCAGGAGGTTCTCCCTCCAGGCGAGATGAGGCCATTTCCGATGAGGTGTCTCGAGGCTAATCACATCTAACATCTAGAACTTCCAAAGGGTCCTTCACACCCTTGCTGCCAACTCAAGAAGTACCCCGACATACACGTCTCCACTCGAGAGGAAGCCCCGAGAGTTCTGCCCAAATCCAGAGGAGTCCTTTCGGCTCCAAGCTCGAGAGGAGGGATCCTTGCACTGGATGGTCGGGAAAGAATTCCGGCGTTCCCGTCGCTACTCAAGAGGACCCGCTCTCCACAGGAAAGGCGAGAGAAACTCCAGGGTCGTGCCACCATTCCAGAGACCCCCAGATGTCTCAGTCCATTCCAGGGAAACCTGTTTTCCTGCACTGCCTCGACTTTCAAGCGAGGATCGACTCACACCACGGTGGCACGGACAGCCCTGTGGGGCCTCAGCCTGTGGGAAAGCCTCGCTGGGGAAAGCCTCGGGAAAGGTAAGCCCACAGCATCCCTTGATCCATGCGAAGGAGGCGTGACCCTGCTGCTACAGCTCGAGAGGAAAGCGCACGTGCATGCCCGCACTCGAGACGAGGACTGACGCCCCTGGGGAGACTCCAGAAGCACCAACAAGATCCATGTCGGCACTGAGAGGAATCCTCAGGTTCTGGCACTGACTCCACACAAGGTCTTAGGCCCCGGCATCAACGGGAGAGGAATCCCGAGAGGCCCCGAACAACTCGCATTGGGACTGGCCTTTTTTGAGGCCACCAGAGCGGGTCCCTGAGGTCCCCGTCGTAAGTCGAGAGCACCTGCCGCAACTCGAGAAAATCCAGGAGGTTCTCTTCTCCAGGCGAGATGAGCGCCCATTTCCGCTGAGGCGTCTCGAGGCTAATCACACCTAACCTCTGGAACTTCCAAAGGGT
>NW_017199521.1:0-7311 GCF_001704415.2 Capra hircus | reverse complement strand
GTCATTTCAGGGACAATTTTCCCTGGAGCCCGGGGCCGTAGGGAGGGCCCCATGCTCGCTGGGAAAGGCAGAGTCACATCCACAGTCTGTTCTACCCCTTTTGCCCTGTAGGAGAGCTCTAGTGAGCCTAGGTCTGTCAGGAAAATTCTTGGCTCCTATGGGGACACACCCTGTGTGTTTAACCTGCATATCGGACCTAGGGGCCACAGGGGCGCCTGTTCCTCTCGGGGGGACCCTGAAGTGGTGCGGCCCAGCAACAGCCTGAACATCCATCCGATTGCTCTTTTCTTCCTTCTGATAGAGCTAGCTTTGCTTCTCGCTTTGGCATTTCGGAAGCCAGGGGAGCCCCACCGCTGTTGTCCTGGGGTCTATTGGAGGTACCGGGTCTATTGGACCCAGCATGGCACCCGACCCCCTCAGACACACTCCCGCAGCCTCCTTCCCATGGGGCAGGACTGTTCTGACCTAGGAATGTGTTCCAAGGCTCAGAAAATGCAGGGAGACACACGGCCCTGACTCTGGAACTGAGGCCGTTGGAGCAGGCCTGGAGGTCTGACGTCTGAGACGCCAAACACTTGCTGCAAGATACAGGTGTGAAAACACACTCTCTGGGCTGCCTTTCCTTCCTCCAAGGAAGAGCTTTCCAGTCTCCTCCGTGCTGAGTCATACAAGGCTGAAAGGTCTGGCTTAGAGGGCATTTCTCAGCGGCAATGGCCCCTGAGGCCCTGCACCAGGGAGGGATCCTACCCTCCCCAGGGGGAAGTCAAAGCAACCTCCAAACAGCTGTTCTCTCATGTTTCCTCTGCAGGAGGGAGCTAGTGAGCCCAGGTCTGTCTGGAACGTTCTTGGATCCTGCGGGGAAATCATCCTGGGAGCCCACCTGGATACCAGTCGTAGGGGCTAAAATTCGCATTTTCCTTCCTTGGAGCCCTAACGCAGTACAGCCTAGCAACTGCTTGAAAATCCATCCTGTTGCTGTTTTCTTCCCTCTGACAGAGCGAGCTTTGCTCCCCATTTTGGGATTTCAGAAGCAAGGTGGTGGCCTGCAACTCCTTGCCTGGGGTCCATTGGAGGTGCAAGGTGCCCTCGACCAGGTGACCCAGCATGACACCTGGCCCCCTCAGACACACTCCCGCAGCCTGCTTCCCCATGGGCAGGACTGCTCTCACCTAGGAATGTGTTTGCAAGGCCAGGAAACTGCAGGGAGACACAAGGCCCTGATTCTGGCATTGAGTCTGTTGGAACAGGCCTGCAGGTCTTCTGTCTAACAAGCCAAACACTTGCTGCAAGATACAGGCCTGAAAACACACTCTTGGGCTGCCTTTCCTTCCTCCAAGGAAGAGAGTTTTCTCAGCCTCCTGTGGGCTGAGAGTCACACAGGGCTGAAAAGCACTTGCTGGGAGATTATTTTTCATTGGCCATGGCCCCTGAGGCCCTGTGCTCAGGGAGGGCTCCCTCCCTCCCAGGGAAAGTCAAAGGAAGCTCCAAACGGCTGTTCAATCATGTTTCTGAGAGAGTCATTGCCAAGGCAGGTTTATAAGAAGTTCAAGGGTCCCCAAGGAGAGAGGGGTCTAGAATTCTCAAGGAGGAAGGAAGGACAAACTGTTTTTCCCTCTACATTCCTTAGGATTATATAACAATCATGCATCCTTCTTGAGGACGGTCTCTGGAAAAAACCTTCTGGCTAATCCTGTTATCTTAAAATGTCAATTATGGGAGTAGGTCTAGTGAGTCTTTACAACCTCCAGACATTCTTTTGTTCGTTGTCATAACTTATTGGAGAGTATATAACTCCATTACTAACACTAGCAAGGGGGTACGCTTTCTGCCCCTTGTGATGTCTCTGTCAGAAGCTTTCTCTATCTCCTTTATCCTTTAATAAAACTCTATTGCACAAAAGCTCTGAGCAATCAAGCCTCGTCTTGGGCCCTGGATTGAATTCTTCTCCTCCATAAGCCAAGAATCCCAGCATCTTTTCGTGGTTCAGCAACAATATTTCATTTCCTCTGCAGGAGAGAGCTAGTGAGCTTAGGTCTGTCTGGAACATTCTTGAATCCTGTGGGGAAAATATCCTGTGCACACATCTGGATACTGGGCCTAGAGGCCAAAATTCGCATTTCTTTCCCGGGGAGCCCTAACGTGGTGTGACTTAGCAACTGCTTGAAAATCCATCCCATTGCTGTTTTCCTCCTTCTGACAGAGCTAGCTTTGTTCCCTGCTTTGGGATGTCTCAACCGAAGGGCCGGTCCATAGCTACTCGCCTGGGGCCCATTGGATGTGCAAGGTGCCCTCGACTAGGTGACCCTAGCATGGCACTCAGCCCGCTCAGACACACTCCCGAGGCTTCTTTCTCATGGGAAGCACTGCTCCAACCTAGGAATGTGTCTGCAATGCTTGGAAAGTGCAGTGAGACACACAGCCCTGACTCTGCAATTGAGGCCCTCAGAGCAAGCCTGCAGCTCTGATGTCTGAGAAGCAAAACACTTGCTGCAAAGAGAGGCCTGAAAACACACTCTCTGTGGATGACTTTCCTTCCTCTAAGGAAGATAGTTTTCCCAGTCTCCTGCTTCCTGAATGTCACACAGCTGGAATGCGCTTGCTTGGAGGTCGTGATTCAGTGGCAATGACCCCTGAGGCCCTTTGCCCAGGGAGGGCTCCCACACTCACAGGCAAATCAAAGCAACTTCCAAGTGAGTCAGCTCTTCACATCAAGTGGCCAAAGTATTGGAGTTTCAGGTTCAGTATTAGTCCTTCCAATGTATATTCAGACCTGATTTCCTTTAGGATGGAGTGGTTGCGTCTCCTTGTAGTCTAAGCGACCTACAAGCATCTTCTCCAACACCACAGTTCAAAAGCATCCAATTTTCAGCTGTCACTTTCTTTATAGTACATCTTTCATATCCATCCATGACATATGGAAAAACCATAGCCTTGACTGGATGGATCTTTGTTGGCAAAGCAACGTCTCGGCTTTTTAATATGCTGTCTAGTTTGGTCATCACTTTTCTTCCAAGTCATAAATACGTTTTAAGTTCATGGAGGCAGACATCACCTGCAGTGATTTCCAAGCCCCCCAAAATAGTCTGCTGCTGTTTCCAATGTTTTCCCATCTATTTGCCATGAAGTGATGAGACTGGATGCAATGATTTTAGTTTTCTGAATGCTGAGCTTTAAGCTAACTTTTTCACTCTCCTCTTTCACTTTCATCAGGAGACTCTTTAGTTCTTCTTCACTTTCTGCCATAAGGGTGGTGTCATCTGCATATCTGAGATTCTTGATATTTCTCCCAGCAATCTGGATTCCAGCGTGTGCTTCCTCCAGCCCAGTGTTTCTCATGATGTACTCTGCATATAAGTTAAATAAGCAGGGTGACAATACACTGCCTTGACATATTCCTTTTCCTATTTAGAACCAGTCTGTTGTTCCATGTCCAGTTCGAACTGTTTCTTCCTGACCTGCATACAGGTTTCTCAAGAGACAGGTCAGGTGGTCTGGTATTCCCATCTCTTTCAGAATTTTTCCCAGTTTATTGTGATCCACACAGTCAAAGGCTTTGGCATAGTCAATAAAGCAGAAATAGATGTCTTTTTTTCTGGAACTCTCTTGCTTTTTCAATGATCCAGTGGATGTTGGCAGTTTGATCTCTGGTTTCTCTGCATGTTTTAAATCCCTCTTGAACATTTGGAAGTTCACAGTTCATGTGAACTTGGAGAATTTTGAGCATTACTTTACTAGTGTGTGAGATGAGTGCAATTGTGCAGCAGCTTGAATATTCTTTGTCATTGCCTTTCTTTGGGATTGGAATGAAAACTGACCTAATGACTAGATGTTTTCAATTGCATATGCTGAAAGAACTGGCTGTGCAGTTTTGAAGAAAAAAAAATCATTTTAACCCATTTTCTCTGAAGTGCAAGGCATATCATGGCCATCCCTGAATCATAAAGTCACCTTTTCTTTATGTAGTCATAGTTTCATGCCTAAATTATAGGCCAACTCGTGCTCAAATGGACTCTGATGTCAGGGGCAGATCAACTAATAAAAAGCTTGGATTGTCCCTCTGGAGGAAAGTGAGATCTTGGTCCCACGAGAAGAATCTGAAGGGTTAAGGGAACTTGCAAGAGTGGGGAAAGCTTAGTCCATCCTACATGTACCAAAATCTTAAATAAGGCTTATTTACTTTACCGAAGTAAAAAAACAGATGATGAAAACAATTATAAATCAATGAAAGGTAAAGAAATCCATAGTCTGTTATCAAAAATTGCATTCTAAGAAAACTTTGTTCTCTTAACCTAGAGAGGAGACTAAATTCCATCTGGTACCAGCTTACCAGAAGACAAACAAACAAACAAACAAATTATCGGTAAGCTTAAAAAAAGTATATTCCATATATCTTGAAGTAGCAGTATTTCTGCAAAGGCATCAGTGTGAAACCATAGAGGACATGGTTAAAACCTGATTAAATAGAAATTGACAATGTAATCTGGTCACTGCTGCGACTTGAAATGCTTTAATATGATAACTGGAATTATAACTGACAGCATTTGACCAGGACATATCAGATTTTCACGGATGTCAGATAATTTCTAGGATATCTATATTAGGAACTGAAGGAATCTTTGAACCTAGGAAAGAAAACAACAGTCTCAAAGGCCCTTGCTGAATCATCTATCAGCAAGGAATGTCTTTGCAAGGATCGCAAAGTGAAGGGAAAATACACCGACCTGCCTCTGCAACTTTGGTCCTCTGAGCAGATCTGGAGGTCTCCCTTTGTATAAGCTAACCTGTTCCTTCCAAATAGAGGTTTGCAACACAAAACAAGTGGCCGCCTATTCTTCCCCGAAGGAGGCTCTCTTTCCCCACATCCTGCGAACACCCTTTCCCAGCCTCCTGGAAAAGCGCTTCTTGCAGTTCCTTTCAGAAAATCCTATGGACGGAGAAGCCTGGTAGGCTGCAGTCCGTGGGGTCGCTGAGGGTCGGACACGACTGAGCGACTGCACTTTCATTTTCACTTTCATGCATTGGAGAAGGCAATGGCAACCCACTTACTGTTCTTGCCTGGAGAATCCCAGGGACGGGGGAGCCTAGTGGGCTACCGTCTATGGCGTCGCACAGAGTCGAACACGACTGAAGCAACTTAGCAGCAGCAGCAGCAGCAGTTCCTTTCTTAGGGGCAGTTATCCCTGAGATTGGGACCTGGAAAGGCAGAGCCACCTCCACACACACGTCTTTTCTGTCCCCTTTCCTCTGGAGGAGAGCTCTAGTGAGCCTAGGTCTGTCAGGAAAATTCTTGGCTTTGACGGGATCCCACCCAGTGTGTGAACCTGCATACCCGACCTAGGGGCCACAGGCACCTGTTTTGCTCGAGTGGGTCCTGGAGGGGTGCAGCATAGCAAGAGCTTAAAAATCCATCCAATTTGTCTTTTTTTTTTTACCTCGGAGAGAACGAGTTTGCTCCACCTCCACCCTTTGGCAGTGTGGAGGGAAGAGGGCACCACCCTCTCCCAAAGGGGACATAGGGCCTACCAGGAGAGAAAGGCCCCTTGAGGAGCTGAGCCCAGGTAGGCAGCCAGTGATGTCAAGCACACTCCCGCTGCTTGCTTCTTCATGGGCACTCCCACGATCTGCTAGGAATGTCTTTGCAAGGATCTCAAAGGGAAGGGGAGATACATGGCCCTGTCTCTGGAACTTCAGTCCTCTGAGCAGATCTGGAGGTCTTGAGTTGTATAAGCAAACCTGTTCCTTCCAAATAGAGGCTTGCAAACACACCCCCGGTGGTTGCCTCTTCTTCCCCGAAGAAGTCTTTCTTTCCCCACATGCTGCGAACTCCCTGTCCCAACCTCCAAGAATAGCGCTTCTTGCCATTCCTTTCTTAGAGGCAGTTATCCCTGAGCTTGGGGCCGTAGGGAGTAGCCCCACACTCACAGGGAAAGGCAAAGACTCCTCCATACATCTCCTCTATCCCCTTTGCTCTGGAGGAGAGCTCTAGTGAGCCTAGGTCTTTCAGGAAAATTCTTGGCTTGGACAGGATCTCACCCTGTTTGTGAACCTGCATACCCAACCAGGGGCCACAGAGCACCTGTTTCAGTAAAGTGGGCCCTGAAAGGGTGCAGCCTAGCAAGAGCTTGAAAATCCATTCAATTGCTGTTTTTGTACCTCTGACAGAGCGAGCTTGGCTCCACCCTTTGGCAGTGAGGAGAAAAGAGGCATGACACCCTCCCCAAGGGGACATGGGGCCTACTTCGAGAGGAAAGGCCCCTTGTGGAGCTGAGGCCAGGAAGGCACACAGTCGTGTCAAACACACTCCCACTGCTTGCTTCTTCAGGGGCACTCCCGCTATCAGCTAGGAATGTCTTTGCAATGATCACAAAGGGAAGGGGAGATACAGGGCCCTGCTTCTGGACCTCCGGTGCTCTGAGCAAATCTCGAGGTCTCCCGTTGTTGGTCAAGGTCAAGGTCAAGTTCAAGGTCAAGTCAAGTCAAGGTCAAGTTCAAGTTCAAGTTCAAGTCAAGTCAAGTTCAAGTTCAAGGTCAAGTTCAAGTTCAAGGTCAAGGTCAAGTTCAAGTTCAAGTTCAAGTTCAAGTTCAAGTTCAAGGTCAAGGTCAAGTTCAAGTTCAAGGTCAAGTTCAAGTTGAAGTTCAAGTTCAAGGTCAAGTTCAAGTTCAAGTCAAGTTCAAGTCAAGGTCAAGTTCAAGTTCAAGTCAAGTCAAGTCAAGTTCAAGTTCAAGTCAAGTCAAGTTCAAGGTCAAGGTCAAGTTCAAGTTCAAGTCAAGTTCAAGTTCAAGTCAAGTTCAAGTTCAAGTTCAAGTCAAGTTGAAGTTGTCAAGTTCAAGTTCAAGGTCAAGTTCAAGTTCAAGTCAAGTCAAGTTCAAGTTCAAGTTCAAGGTCAAGGTCAAGTCAAGTTCAAGTTCAAGGGCAGGGCAAGGCCAAGCCCAAGACCAAGGCAAGGGCAACGGCAACGCCAAGGGCAAGGCCAAGGCCCAGGCCAAGGCAAAGGCCAAGGCCACCAAAGCGACGCCCAAACCCCGTAACGCCTGACAAAAGGCAGAAGCCACTAGGCCCCTGTGCAGAGGAAGCCACTGAAGGCAGCAAGGCCACAGAGCTCCCCGACTCCCATTCCCACATGAAGATGTGAGGATAAAGGGCCTCATCCCAGCAAAGCACCCGCTCCCACCACCCCCCAACCCCGGCCCCCGCCCCCCGCAGCACGCCCCCTGAAACAACACTGTCTTCCCAGAAAAGAGAACGGAGAAGCCATGTGTGTGCCAAAGGAGCAAGATGAACGAACGATGCCACGCCCTCGATTTGGCAGC
>NW_017199520.1:0-19547 GCF_001704415.2 Capra hircus | reverse complement strand
TGTGAGACTATTAAGAATGAGGTCAGCAGACGCACAGTAAATAATCGGCCTCGTCCTCAGCCTGGAGCGAAGTGATGGTCAGAGGTGCCTGTGTTGCCAGACTTGGTGCCAGAGAATCGGTCGGGACCCCGAGGGTCGTTGTTACTGCATAGATCAGGGTTTTGGGGGCCGATCCTTGGAGCTGTTCGGTACCAGCTCACACCCAATATTCCAATGTTGCTGCTTCCAGAGCAGGAATGGTCACCGACTGGCCAGGGACCCGGACACGGAGGCGGCTGAGTCAGCACAGCGTGGGCCCAGGATCCTGGAAGGGGAGAGACAGAGATGGTGACTCTGCGGTCCAGACACAAGATCAGGGAGCAGGGCCTGTGAGTCTTCCCAGGGCCCGCCCTGTCCCTGCATCCAGTCACTGTGGCAGAGAGCGCCACCCAGGGGAGGAGCAGAGGGGACCAGGCCATGGTGAAAACGGTCAGGGCGTCCTGCCGTCTGCGGGCCCCACAGCTGAGCAGAGCGTCCCCCCACCCCGCTCCTGCCCTCTTCATAGCCTGAGAGGGGGCGGGGCCTTTCATGCAAATGACCGTCCTCCCCACCCCACCCCCCAGCTCTCTGCCCAGCTCTCTGACCCCCCAGCTCTCTGAATCCCCCAGCTCTCTGACCCCCCCCCAGCTCTGTGACCCCTCCCTGGGCCCTGGCTCCTGTCCCTGTGCCTGAGGGGTGCAGGGTGTGGACTGGGCGGCGGCTGTAGGGGCCCAGGGCCGGGAGGTCCCATCCAGGAGCCCTGAGCACTGGTTGCCTGGCAGTGCCAGGGCCTGGGCCCAGCTCTCACCCCACTAACCAGCTCAGGAATGGCCCTCGCGCGCCCCCTGGTGTCCAGGCCCGGACACGCTCCCTGTGCCCTGGTGAGCGGAGCCCTCAGGGACAGCTCTGCCCCTGCCCTGGGCACTGTCCCTGCCTCAGAGCCAGTTCAGGGGCCTCCTCTGTGTCCGCTGTGACCTCAGGGCCCCTGTGTGCTCCCCTGAGGCCCCTCAGGCCGAGTCTGTCCATGTCTCCCTGGGCTGCTCGGGTCAGGACTGAGAGGGCTTCCGGGGCACGGGTTCCTCTCCATCAGGATCAGGTCAGGGCAGTGCTGGCCCCGGGGAGGCCCGTCCCCTTCTGGGCAGGAGAGCGGGTCCCTCCTCTGTGGGTCCCCTCCCTGGTGGCCGGAGCCCTGCTTCCTCTGTGCGTCCCCTCCAGCCGTGAGGAGGGGGCTCTTCTCTGTCGAGGTGGGAAAGGTGTAGGGGGAGAGGCCGGGGGTGGGACTCTGGATTCCTGGAGTGTCTGGATCTTCACTGTGTGAGGCTTTCCACACGGTGCACTCCCGTCGCTGTGTCCTCTCTTACGAAGTGACCGCCCTACTGGGCATCTCTCCTGCAGGCTCAGGGCACAGGCTGCAGGGAGCAGGGCTGTGATCCTCATAGCACTTTTCACTGAGACTCTGAAGGGCCCTGAGCAGCGTCTGTTCCCAGGGAGCCTGATATGTGGTGGCTGTTAGGATGAATTGTTCCAAGCAGTGGGTAAAGAAGATACAGTTCAGGGAAAGTTTTGGTTGGACAAGAGGCCCTACTACAGTTTGCCCCGCACTGAATCTGTGTGTTACACTGTAGGTGTGTGACTTTGAGATTCTTAAAAAGCATTTATTTATTCATTATCTGGGTGCTGGCTTAGTTGTAGCTTGTGGGATCTAGTTCCCCGAACAAGGATGGAACCAGGCTGACTGGCACTGGGAACATGGAGTTTTAGCCACTGGACCACCTGGGAATTCCCTGAGACAGTAAATGTATGAAAATATGTTAATGGATTTGTGAAAATGTTAAGGTCATTACTTGAAATACATGCATGAATTTAACTGAAGGTCAATCTATGTTTATTTCAATTTTTCATTGATGAGTCACATGTCAGAAATATAATTCTTTGTCAGGTTTTAATTAAGAAAAGATTAAATGACACAGGACAGATCTTTTGAAATTTTTTATTAAGAAGTAAAACTTGATTTTTACACAGATATTTGCATTATTAATTTTTTGGAGTCTGAGTGAAGCAGAGCAGGAACCATCCTCTTTCTGTCACTTATAGCATCTCCACTGGGGGATTTTTATTTCTGATTAGGAAGATGTGAAGACCTCTAAGACCTTTTAGAACTACCACCCAAAAAAGATGTCCTTTTCATTCTAGGGGACTGGGAATGCAAAAGTAGGAAGTCAAGAAACACCTGGAGTAACAGGCAAATTTAGCCTTGGAGTACAGAATGAAGCAGGGCAAAGGCTCATAGGGTTTTTCCAAGAGAACACACTGGTCATAGCAAACACCCTCTTCCAAAAACACAAGAGAAGACTCTACACATGGACATCACCAGATGGTCAACACCGAAATCAGATTGATTATATTCTTTGCAGCCAAAGATGGAGAAGCTCTATACAGTCAGCAAAAACAAGACCAGGAGCTGACTGTGGCTCAGATCACGAACTCCTTATTGCAAATTCAGACCTAAATTGAGGAAAGTAGGGAAAACCACTAGACCATTCAGGTATGACCTAAAATCAAATCCCTTATGATTATAGAGTGGAAGTGAGAAATAGATTTAAGAGACTAGATCTGATAGACAGAGTGCCTGATGAACCATGGAATGAGGTTCATGATATTATACAGGAGACAGGGATCAAAACCATCCCCAAGAAAAACAAATGCAAAAGAGCAAAATGGCTGTCTGGGGAGGCCTTACAAATAGCTGTGAAAAGAAGAGAGGCGAAAAGCAAAGGAGAAAAGGAAAGATATAAGCATCTGAATGCAGAGTTGCAAAGAATAGCAAGGAGAGATAAGAAAATCTTCCTCAGTGATCAATGCAAAGAAACAGAGAATACAATGCAGAGAAACAACCGAATGGGAAAGACTGGAGATCTCTTCAAGAAAATTAGAGACACCAAGGGAACATTTCATGCAAAGATGGGCTCGATAAAGGACAGAAATGGTATGGACCTAACAGAAGCAGAAGATATTAAGAAGAGGTGGCAAGAATACACAGAAGAACTGTACAAAAAAGATCTTCACGACCCAGATAATCACGATGGTGTGATCACTTACCCAGAGCCAGACATCCTTGAATGTGAAGTCAAGTGGGCCTTAGGAAGCATCACTACGAACAAAGCTAGTGGAGGTGATAGAATTCCAGTTGAGCTATTTTGAATCCTAAGAGATGATGCTGTGAAAGTGCTGCACTCAATATGCCAGCAAATTTGGAAATCTCAGCAGTGGCCGCAAGACTGGAAAAGGTCAATTTTCATTCCAATCCCAAAGAAAGGCAATGCCAAAGAATGCTCAAACTACCTCACAACTACACGCATCTCACACGCTAGTAAAGTAATGCTCAGTAAAGTAAAGCCAGGCTTCAGCAATATGTGAACTGTAAACTTCCAGATGTTCAAGCTACTATTAGAACAGGCAGAGGAACCAGAGATCAAATCGCCAACATCTGCTGGATCATGGAAAAAGCAAGAGAGTTCCAAAAAAATATCTATTTCTGCTTTATTGACTATGCCAAAGCCTTTGACTATGTGGATCACAATAAACTGTGGAAAATTCTGAAAGAGATGGGAATACCAGACCACCTAACCTGCCTCTTGAGAAACCTGTATGCAGGTCAGGAAGCAACAGTTAGAACTGGACATGGGACAACACAGTGATTCCAAATAGGAAAAGGAGTACGTCAAGGCTGTATATTGTCACCTTGCTTATTTAAGTTCTATGCAGAGTACATCATGAGAAACGCTGGACTGGAGGAAGCACAAGCTGGAATCAAGATTGCCAGGAGAAATATCAATAACCTGAGATATGTAGATGACACCACCCTTATGGCAGAAAGCAAAGAAGAATTAAAGAGCCTCTTGATGAAAGTGAAAGTGGAGAGTGAAAAAGCTGGCTGAAAGCTCAACATTCAGAAAACTAAGATCATGGCATCTGGTCCCATCACTTCTTGGAAAATAGATGAGGAAACAATGACAGACTTTATTTTTGGGGGCTCCAAAATCACTGCAGATGGTAACTGCATCCATGAAATTAAAAGACACTTACTCCTTGGAAGGAAAGTTATGACCAACCTAGACAGCATATGAAAAAGCAGAGACATTACTTTGTCAACACAGGTCCGTCTAGTCAAGGCTATGGTTTTTTCAGTGGTCATGTATGGATGTGAGAGTTGGGCTATAAAGAAAGCTGAGTGCCGAAGAATTGATGCTTTTGAAGTGTGGTGTTGGAGAAGACTCTTGAGAGTCCCTTGGACTGCAAGGAGATCCAACCAGTCCATCCTAAAGGAAATCAGTCCTGAGTGTTCATTGGAAGGACCAATGCTAAAGCTGAAATTCCAATCCTTTGGCCACCTGATGCAAAGAACTAACTCATTTGGAAAAGACCCTGATGCTGGGAAAGATTGAAGGTGGGAGGAGAAGAGGAGGACAGAGGGTGAGATGGTTGGATGGCATCACCAACTCAATGAACACGAGTTTGAGTAAACTCCGGAAGTTGGTGATGGACAGGGAGGCCTGGTGTGCTGCGGTCCATGGGGTCACAATGAGTCTGACACAACTGAGCAACTGAACTGAACTGAACTGAACTGAGGAAGATGTGTGTCAAAACATGGCAGTCTGAGCGATCAGAGCCGTGGGTAGGTCTGAGATATGAGATGAGGGCAGTACATGACAGGTCAGACCTGTTGTTCTCAGGAAACTCAGAAGTGACCACGGGAGGTTAACCAGAGTGAGAGCAAAACAGCAATGATGGCCGCAGCAGGGAGGACACAGGGGCGCAGTGCCTGTTCAGCCTTGCACAGTCTGAAGCACCTGGTAAATACCAGTGTTTTGGTGACAGTAGCAGTTACAATCAGCCTCATCCTGAGTCTGCAGCCCAGAGATGAGCAGGAGCTCTGTGTTGGCCGAGGCAGCCTTGGATCCAGAGAAGTGACTGGGGACCCTGGAGCCCTGGGGCTTATCGGAGTGTGACTTGAACATCAGGAGGTACTGGGGAGGGCCCCCTGGCTTCTGCTGGAAACAGGACATTTGATAGCTACCAACACTGTAGCCACTGCTCAGAGTGCAGGTGAGTCTGGCTGATGCTCCTGGAGACGCAGAGAAGGAGGCCGGCTGAGTCAGCACGGGCTGGGAGAGGGAACCTGCAGACACAGACACAGGGGAGACGGGGCAGGAGCTGCAGGAAAGGTTCCCAGAGTCTGCGCCCCAGGGGCTGATGAGGCTGGGGGCTGAGCCCTGGTGCCCGGGGCCCGCCCCTACCTGTGCAGAGAGAGAGGAGCACCAGCAGGAGAGGAGTCCAGGCCATGGTGCTCACAGGACCCTGGTCCCCACAGTGGGCTGGGCTGCCTCAGGCTTCCTTTTCTCCCCCCAGCCTCTGCCAGAGGAGGGGCTGCCATGCAAATAGGGGTCCACCCAGGGCCCGCCCAGCCCATCTCTCAGCCCTGATGCTGGAGCTCAGCTCACAGCCCAGACTCAGGGGGTGGAGGGGAGTTCCCCCTTGGGAGCCCCTGGAGGAAGCACCTGCTGAGACCACACAGGTCCCTGCTCACAGGTCTCTGCAGTCAGACAGGACACGCTGCTGAGTCCCCCCAGGAGCACAGGCCCTGCCTCCAGCCCAGCTCCTGGAGCGACTAAGTCTCCCTGAGCAGCTGTGCAGGAACCCAGGGCAGTCCCACAGTGCCCGCTGCTGGCAACATGTGGGAAAACATGCATGAAAAGGGAATGAAGTTCAGTTTTCTAAGAAGGTACAACACTTGTTCTAGTAGAGAAAATAAGTAAACAGATGAAGATGCTTAGAAGAAACAATATTTTGTCATGAAATTACTCCACAAAAAGACGTAATCTATCCTTATTTAGCGTAAATATCTAACAAACGTCAGGAGTCAGATGCTTCCCATACACTGGATTTGTATTTTTTTAAGCATGAAAAAGATGTGAAAGTTGTGTTTCTCTGAGGAAGCAGTTAAAATTTATCCCACTTCCCTTGTTTTCCTGTGTTTAAGGATCTGCCTGTCGATGGAGGGGACATGGTCGCAGTGCCGAAGCCAGGAAGCTCCCACATTCTGCAGAGCAACTCAGCAGGAAAGCCGAACTGCTGAAGCTCCATCCCCCAGAACTGGTGCTCTGCAACAAGAGAATCCACGCCAGTGAGAAGCCAGCGCACTGTGATGAAGAGCGGCCGCGCGCCCCACAACCCGAGAGCCCAGGAGCAGTGACGACCCCACACAGCCGTCAGTCAACCAATCAAGTGTAAGAAACAACCTGACCACCAAACCAGCAGAAGGGGACATCACAGACCACCGTTGTAAACAGTGATCCAAGTCCTCTCGACAAAATGAAATGTTAGAAAAGTAGAGAAATCCCAATCTCAGGTTAAGACATTGACAGTGTTACCAGCTGTTATTGTTTTGAATATATGTTATATTTTATATGAAGACTCTCAAACATAAATTTACAGAGCAATCCAGTTCACACACTCCCAGTCGCCCCCGACCCCTTCAGGCTCTTCTCGTGTCTCTGGAGCCTGGGCGTTTGCCGAGACCAACCTGGGGGCATCCTCCTTGTCCAAGGCGACCGAGGCCGCCCCAGGGGGCAGCCTGGGGGGAACCTGGCCACCCTGGCACTTGGCGGGCAGTGGGACCACGAAGGCAAGGGGAAGGTGCTGATCTGCTGGCGCAGGACGCCAGCACGCTGTGCCACTGCCAGGGAGGAAGTAACGCTGGCCTCAACAGTTGCGCATTCTGTGGAGGGTGACTTTTGTCTTTCACCCAGTGAACAACTCAGGCTCCCAGTGGAGCCCGAATGTTACTGCATTCACTGGAAATGATGTGGTAATTCACCTACCTGGATTGTGTGAGAAAGCAGAAAAAAAATGTTCCAAGAGGGAAAGGTCTGGAAGGCTGGACAAAGGCTTCTCATACCTGACAGAGCTCATCCTGGAACAACAGAGAGGAGAACAAGCAGGAAAAAGTTGGGGTACCACAGAAAGGGCATTCTCTCTGTTTATTCTTTCCAAAAGGACCAGAGTGGATTTAGGATATGTGATCTTGTTTCTGACTTTGATGGCTGTTCTGAGAGGTTCCAAGTTCTGACTAACCACTACAAATCTATATACCCCACTTCGGAAATAGACATTGAAGATGAATTCCAAAAACTCAAGGGTTATATGGAAAGGGTGAGACCAACTGTGAGATATATGGAGTTTATTTCCTATGTCGGGCTTTCAAGGAAACACCATCGAAGAAAATCTTGGTGAAGGTGCAGTTGCAGCACTGCTAGATACTGACTTTGAAAGCCATCCTTTTGTAACCTCTTTGAGCTGTACGGTTGGAGGTGTTTGTACTGGCTTGGGTATGCCCCCTTAAAATGTGGAGAAGTGTATGGAGTTGTGAAAGCTTATACAACTAGAGTTGGGATTGGTCCCTTTCCTACAGAGCAAGACAATGAAATTGGAGAATTATTACAAACAAGGGGTAGAGAATTTGGTGTAACTACAGGAAGGGAAAGAACGTGTGTCTGGTTGGACCTTGTTTTGATTAAATATGCTCATATTATTAATGGATTTACTGCATTGGTACTTAAAACTTTTGATATTTTGGATATATTTATGGAAATCAGAGTTGAAGTTGCATACAAGTTAGATGGTGAGGTTATAACTCATTTCCCAGTAAACCAAGAACTCTTAAATAAATGGATTTAAATGTAAGACCCTCCAGAATGGAACACACAGATATGGAATGCAAGGACATTTAAGGAACTACCTATTAATGCCCAGAATTGTTTGATTTATTGAAGATGAAGTTCAATTTCCAGTTAAATAGATTTGGTTAGATAAATCCAGAGTCTATGATTCAACCCTATTAAGGATTTCCAGTGATACAAGAAACATTCCTGGAGAGGTGGGGAAAGGACTTTCTTAAATATTTCATTGATGATCTATGAATTCTAAGAATAAAGACACTGAAATGAGGTTTAGGCCCTACAGTCGCTTCCAGTCTTTCAAGATGGATGACTGGTGTGGAGATACACTTCGGCAATTTGGCAATTTCCTTAGCTGGCATAATTGGCAAAATATTTGTTGCTTCTCCTGCTCATGGTGCCATATTTTCTTTTAATTTTAATAATAATATAATGAATATTGTTTGAAATCTAAAATAGAATTACTTTCAAAAATGAAGTTTTTCTTCATTATTGTTGTGTGTTCATAGATTTTATCTCTATTGAAAAGTAAGAATAATTAATGCAGTTTGCATAAATATTTTTACATTCTGATCATTCAATTCTGTCACTGTAACCTTCGTTGTTTGAAAAAATGATGAGCCTTTCGGCGCTACCCAGAGAGGGGTCCATACGGCGTTGTCTTGAATTCCCATCGTAACTTAAAGGGAAGCTTTCACAATGTCCGGAGCCCTTGATGTCCTGCAAATGAAGGAGGAGGATGTCCTCAAATTCCTTGCAGCAGGAACCCACTTAGGTGGCACCAACCTTGACTTCCAAATGGAACAGTACATCTACAAAAGGAAAAGTGATGGCATCTACATCATAAATCTGAAGAGGACCTGGGAGAAGCTTCTGTTGGCCGCTCGGGCCATTGTTGCCATTGAAAACCCGGCGGATGTCAGTGTCATATCCTCCAGGAATACTGGCCAGCGAGCTGTGCTGAAGTTTGCTGCTGCCACTGGAGCCACTCCTATCGCTGGCCGCTTCACTCCGGGAACCTTCACTAACCAGATCCAGGCCGCCTTCAGGGAGCCGAGGCTTCTGGTGGTCACCGATCCCAGGGCTGACCACCAGCCCCTCACGGAAGCCTCCTACGTTAACCTGCCAACCATTGCCCTGTGCAACACGGACTCTCCTCTGCGCTACGTGGACATCGCCATCCCGTGCAACAACAAGGGGGCGCACTCAGTGGGCCTGATGTGGTGGATGCTCGCCCGGGAAGTCCTGCGCATGCGTGGCACCATCTCCAGAGAACACCCGTGGGAGGTCATGCCGGACCTCTACTTCTACAGGGACCCGGAGGAGATTGAAAAAGGAAGAGCAGGCAGCAGCTGAGAAGGCTGTGACCAAGGAGGAGTTTCAGGGCGAATGGACCGCTCCAGCTCCAGAGTTCACGGCTGCCCAGCCTGAGGTGGCAGACTGGTCCGAAGGCGTGCAGGTGCCTTCCGTGCCCATTCAGCAGTTCCCCACTGAAGACTGGAGTGCTCAGCCTTCCACTGAAGACTGGTCTGCAGCCCCACTGCCCAGGCCACGGAATGGGTAGGAACCACCACCGAGTGGTCGTAAGCTGTTCTTCCAAACACTTGTAGAACTTGCACCAAAATGGAAATCTGGTTGATGGAAATAAACTGTTTCTAAAAAAAAAAAAAAAGAAAGAAAAAATGATGAGAGGAATCCTGTAAATGTTTGTAGTGATATAAATTCTGTTTAAATTTTGAACTGTTCATTTTCCTTTGAGACCACTGCAAATTTGACCTTTGGTGGTAGGCGTGTTATACTCAAGGGTCCTTTAATTTGTACAAACACAAAATGTGTTTCTCTCTGTGAATTATTTAACACATTGAACATTTAATTAAATGTTAAAAGGAAAAAACTATTCCCTAGAATAACTATCGCAATGTTTAAAAAAACTTAGTCATTAAAAGACCTGTTTGATAAATAAATTTAACACCAATAATAGCAAACACTACATCACATTGAAACACCTGGACATCTTAGTAACATCCTAGTACACACTGAACACACACACCTAACTCCACACGGGTCACCCTACAGAGCCTCTGCCCACAGCTTTGTCTCCTCCTCTGCACAGACACTCCCAGGATCCACCCTCTCCTTAGAGACACCTTCTGATTCTCAGCTTCCAGCAGCCTCTCCCCGACACAGACTCGGCTAAGACCTCACATGGACCAGGAGGTGGGAACCAAATCTGAACTATTGGGTACAGACCAGGAGTTCTGGGGGATGGGCCTCACGGGGATGAGGGTCCCCATCATGGAGGAAGGTTTCAGAGAGCCCTGAGTGGTTTCCCCACTGGTTGGCCCACCACCCATTCTGAGACTCGGCATTTTGGCCCATGCTGGCCACGGGCACCTCCTCTAACCTCTGGAATATCCTAGCCCCCATTCAGAGTCCACCCTGGGCACAGGGATATGCTTAAATTGAGATTCTTGTCTCCTTGGAAACTGACCTTATCCCAAAATGTGCATCTCTGTTAGCTGTGGCCCCACAGTCCAGTGCAATCCTACGTGTATGTGAAAGGACAGTGAAAGAGGGCAGCAGAACACTCGAGTGGTGACATGGGGTACTCTGTGAGCCATACGTTCAGGGTGAGGACAGGAGCTCAGTATTCAGGGTCACCTGCCATTGGTCTGAATTCCCCTATGAGCAGCACGGCTGCCATCCCAGCTGAGCACAAACAGTCAGCCATGTCCTCAGGCTGGAGCCCAGGGATGGTCAGGGGTCTTGACGGACCTGGAACCGGAGAACTCCTCTGAGATGATAAGGGCTGCTTGTGACTCCTGTGGGTCAGGAGTCTTGGGACCTGGCCAGGGTATGGCTGCAGCCAAGATGCAGAAAATAACAGAAACTAGAACATACTGAGGCAAAATCTAAGAGAAAATAAAAAAGAGTTTCTGAAGTAAAACTGTACAGAAAAAAAAAAAAATTAGTTTATGTGATAAAATCAGAAAGAGGTTCAGATGTAAAATCTCAAAGAAACTACAGGGTTTTTAGGAAAAACTCTTAAAGTAAGAGGATATGAGTTAAAATCTGTCAGTAAGAAACAGGGTCTGAGGAAAAATCTGACAGAAACTAGAGGGTACTGAGGTTAAATCTGAAAGAAATTAGGGTGTTCAGAGGTAAAATCTGACAGAAAGTAGGGGGTTAAGAGAAAAAATCTAACCAAAACTAGGGACTTCAGAGGTAAAATTTGAGAAACTAGGGGGTTCAGGGGTATAATCTGAGAAACTATATAAAATTGACAGAAATTAGGGCATTCCAAGGTAAAATCTGACAGAAACAAGGGGGTTCTGAGGTAAAAACTCATAGAAACTAAGGGATTCTGAGGTAAAATTTGACAGAAACGAAGGGATTCTGAGGTAATATCTGACTGAAACTAGGGATTACTGAGGTGAAATGTAACAGAAACTAGGGGCTTCTGAGGTGAAATCTGACAAAAACTAGGATGTTCAGAGGTAAGATCTGACAGAAACTAGGGGATTCTGAGGAAACTGACAGAATCTAGGGGGTTCTGAGATGAAATCTGAGAAACAAGAAGATTCTGAGGTAAAATCTGACAGATACTAGAGGATTCTGAATTAAAATCTGACAGAAAATCAGGAGATCTGAGGTAAAATCTTACAGAACCTCGGGGGGTCTGAAGAAAAATTGGACAGAAACTAGGGGATTCTGAGGTAAAAATCTGAGTAACAAGAGGGTTCTGAGGTAAAATCTGACAGAAACTAAAGGGTTCTAGGTGAAACCTAACAGAAACTAGGGAGATCTGAGGTAAGATCTGACAGAAACTAGGGGATTGGAGGTGAAATCTGATAGAAATTAGGGATTACTGAGATCAAATCTGACAAAAACTAGGGGTTTCTGAGGTAGAACCTGAGAGAAACTAGGATTTCCTGAGGTGATAACTGACAGAAGCTATGAGCTTCTGAGGTGAAATCTGACAGAAGCCAGGGGGTTCTAAAGTAAAATCTGACAGAAACTAGGGGGTTCTGTGGTAAAATCTGACAGAAACTAGGCAGTTCTGAGGGGAAATTTGACAGAAACTAGGGGATTCTGAGGTAAAATTTAACAGCAATTCATGGGGTCGCAAAGAGTCGGACACGACTGAGCGACTGAACTGAACTGAATAGTCGTCTGAGGTTAAAATCTGGCAGAAGCATAAAATCTGGCATAAACTAGGCACTTCTGACATAAAATCTGATGTAAACTAGAGGCTTCTGATGTAAAATCTGACATAAACTAGGGCCTTCTGACATAAAAATCTAACAAAAACTAGGAGGTTCTGACATAAAATCTGACAGAACCTAGGGGTTCTGAATAAAATCTGACAGAAACTAGGGGATTCTGAGGTGAGATTGACAGAAACTATGGTCTTCTGAGGTAAAAGCAGACAGAAAGTGGGATTCTGTTGTAAAGTCTGACAGAAACTAGGGTGTTTGCGAAAAATCGGACAGAAACTAGGGTTCTGAGGTAAAATCTGACAGAATCTAAGAGGTTCTGTGGTAAAATCTGACAGAAAATAGGCAGATCTGAGGTAAAATCTGACAGAAACTAAGGGGTTCTAGATGATATATGACAGAAGCTATGGAGTTCTGAGGTAAAATCGGACAGATCTAGGGGCTTCTGAGGTGAAATCTGATAGAAACTACAGGCTTCTGCGGTAAAATCTGACTGAAACCAGGGGGTACTGAGGTAAAATGTGACAGAAGCTAGAGGGTTCTGAGGTGAAATCTGACAGAAACTAGGTGGTTCTGACATGAAATCTTACAGAAACTAGGGGCTTCTGAGGTAAAATCTGACAGAAACTATGAGATTCTGAGGTGAAATCTGACAATCTATGGGGGTGTTAGGTAAAGTCTAACAGAAACCAGATGTTTCTCAGATAAAATGTGACAGAAACTGGCAGGTTGTGAGATAAAACCTGAAAGACTTGGTGGTTTTTAGTTAAAGTCTGACCAAAATAAGGAGATGGTCTGATATAAATCTGACAGAATGAAGAGATTCTGAGGTAAAAATTTACAGAAACAAGGAGTTTCTAGGTAAAATCTAACAGAAAGTAGGCAGTTCTGAAGTAAAATCTGACAGAAACGAGGAGGTTTGAGGTAATATCGGAAAGAAACTGGGGAAGTTCTGATTGAAAAACTAACAGAAAGATGGAGGTTCTCAGCTAAAATCTTAGAGGACATACAGAGTCTTCCTGTGATCCAAAACGGCACAGGCCTACCAGGAAGCCACGCAGCTGAGGACAGAGAAGATCCAGCACAGCCAGAAACAAATAACTAAATAAGTTACATTTTAAAATATATATGCATAAAAATTATCACTTTCACTTTCATAGACACTTTCCTAGTGGCTTAGACAGTAAAGAATCCACCTGCAATGTGGAGACCTGGATTCAGTCCCTGGGCTGGGAAGATACCCTGGAGAAAGGAACGCTACCCACTCCAGTATTTTTGCCTGGAGAATTCCATGGACAGTACTGTCCACGGGGTCACCACAGACTACATAGTATAAATTGTATATCATATATAATATGATATGGTATAATGTAAATTATATATTGTATTATATATATGTAATATTATACAATAATGATGCCCTTGGGGATCCAAAGAAATAAAATTCTGCACCACAGAAGACCACAGAACCAAGCTATTTTAGAACAATAAATCGCAAGTAAAATTGAGTATGGCTGCCAGTGTTCTGCTGAATGATTCATGGATCATCACCTATGACTCCGCAGATGTCCCTCCTCATGGGGACACAGCTGCAAAGTCCCCAGTGGGGAGCGAAAGTCTCCTGCCCTCAGGCTTGGTGTTGGTCCAGCTGGGAGCAGTTAAAAGCAGAGCATCCACGATTAGTTCCGCAGCACCCTTGTTGGTTCAAGTTGAACTCCCTTTACCCACAGAGCTGGTAATCCTAGGACCTCTCTTGTTAAGGATGTTACTGATGCTGAAGCTCCAAAACTTTGGGCACCTAATGCCAAGAGCCAACTCATTTGAAAAGACCCTGACGCTGAGAAAGATTGAAGGCCAAAGGAGAAGAGGACAGCAGAGGATGAGATGGTTATATAGCATCACAAACGTAAAGGACATGAATCTGAGCAAACTCCAGGAGATAGTGAAGGACAGGGGAGCCTGGCGTGCTCCAGGGGTAGCAAACAGTCAGATACAACTTAGCAACTGAACAGCAATAATGAGACTTTGCAGCTCACATCATTTTCATGACTCCAACAGATCAAGCAATGTCCTGGCCTTAATGTTGCAACAATAAATACATGACTCTTTATATAACTTTACATGACTCTGGTCTCCCAAAGGAAGAAGATCTTGTTCTAGTTCTAACAAGTTAGCAGAAAGAATGTTTTAAGGGGAGGAAATAGAAGCATAAAGCCTCTGCTGCATTTAAGGTCAAGGGACACCCAGGAGGCGGCAGAAGCCTGCATTGTGTGCCATTTGCTGATGGTGGCACAGTGGTGAACGCCTAGGCAGATAAAGAAAGGAACAAGAGAGGCCTGTATGGGGGAGGGAGGGGTGCTTTGTGCGACAGGGAGCAGACAGAGGCATTGCGACTGCAGCAGTGAGGTGAGGACGCAGCGGGTGGACGGAACCCTTCCCAAGGGCCAGCCTAGACCCCTGCGTGCAAATGCAGGGCTGTCAATCGCTTTATTTGTCTGTTTACTTTCGGCTGTGCTGGTCGTCATCGTTGCACGGGCTTTCCTCTAGCCGCAGAGAGAGGGGGCGACTCTCCAGCTGCAGTGCGCGGGCTTCTCACTGAGGCGGCTGCTCTTGTTGTGGAGCACGGGCTCCAGGGTGTCCAGGCTTCAGAGCTGCACTGAGTGGGCTCAGCAGTTGCAGCTCCCAGGCTTCAGAGCACAGGCTTCGTCGTCGTAGCACATGGCCTCAGGTGCTCCTCAGCACGTGGGGTCTTCCCGGACCAGGGATCAAACCCATGTTTCCTGCACTGGCAGGAGGATTCTTTACCACCGACCCGCCAGGGAAGGCCCGGACAGACAATTGTCAAGCCAACCCTTCTATATAGATCTCCCAGAGGAGCAGGAGAATGCGCCTCTCTTCTAGGGTAATAAAGTTCCTTTATTAGTTTTTCAGACTGGTCAATGTTCAGGAACTGTAGACTCACAGGTCTCTGAGGTATCCTGGTTTCCAGACTCCTCCTCCTCCTCCTCCTCCTTCCCCCTGGGCCTGAGACGAGAGAATGCGAGTGCACGGCTGCAGAACTAGAGAGGCTGAAGCCAAATAGCTTCGAGAAGCAAGGGCTTCAGAAGGCCCGGATGCGGCACCTTGAGCCTCCATCCTGCACACAGGATGAGGTAGGAGCCCAGAAGGCAAAAACTCCAGGCCTATGGGTGGAAGACAATGTGATGCCCAAGAGAAATCCCTTACTCAGAGAGAAAAATGATCCAAAGGAGACCTGCTGCTTGGTGGGTTTATTAATCTGGTAAAGGAAAGTTATAAACATGCAGCTTTCCAAATCCTATCCCGCATGCTGTATGAAGGTTTTAGACTCAGGTTCACAGGTCTCTCTAAAAAGTGACATTTTCTTACCTTACTCTAAGGTCAAAGTTTCTTTTTTTCCTAGTGAGATCCATCTTTCTGCTCAAAGTTAAGTTAGCATGGGACTTCTAGGGTTGTCCAGTGTTAGGGGTCCATCCCACTAGCAGGGGGCATGGGTTTGATCCCTGGTCTGGGAACTAAGATTCCACATGCTTCAAGACAAAAAAAAAACAAACCTTTTTAAGTAAATAAATAAATTGATTAATTAAAGTGTGCAGTTTGGTGAGCTTTTTTTTTTTTTTTTAAAGGTTTAGTTAACTTAGCTGTACTCCTATTTCCCTGTATGGGGCCCATTTGATTTCCCTCTTGGTGCCTACTGAGGCTTTTATTTCATCCATGTTACTTCTTGACCTGCATTTAAATGGTCAGAAATGCTGAGAGATGTTGCAAAGGAAAGGACGGATACTTTACCCAGGATAGGGTCTCTGGGAGAGTGTGGGGGGTAATAGTAATGACTTGATGAGATGCCTCAGTTTACAGAACTCCATTATAATCATGAAATGGCCAGCAAAGTGGTGGCCTAAGATATTTCAAGATTTCATTCCCCAACAAAAACATCAAAACAAACAAAGCAGAATGTTGTTTGAGCTCTGGAAAACAGTGAAAAGTTGACAGCGATCCAGCAAATGTTCCATCAAGAAAAAGACATCTTTAAAATGGTACGGGGGTTCATGAGGTGCCATCAGCAAGACGATGGAATAGAAGGTCTCCAGCTAGTACCCGCCCCCCCTCAGCAACAAAAATTCGGTATGGCTCCATGGGCAAAAGTACTTTCGGGAGTCATGTGAATCCCTGATGGAGTCCAAGACCAGGGAGGGGCACTTTTAGAAGGTGAGCCCACGCCGAGGTCATCGACTCACTGACTGGGGTCCCAGGCACAGACCTGAAAAACTGATGCAGGAAAAGCATTTGACACCTTTTAATGATTAAAAACTCCCAACAAAACAGATGCTGAAGGAACTTACCTCAACTCAATAAAGCCATATCTGACAAGCCCATAGCTAACATACTCAGTGGTGAAAAGCTGAAAGCTTTCCTTCTTCGATCAGGAATCAGACAAGGGTGCCCACTCTCACCACTCCTATTCAACATAGTACCTGAAGTACTAGCCAGAGCAATTAGGCAAGAAATCCTAAGAACTCCCACACACACACACACGCACGCACACACACACACACACGTTATTCAAACTAATAAATTCAGTAAAGTTGTGGGATATAAAATCAACACACAAAATCAGTTGCATTTTTAAACACCAACAATGAACTACCTGAAAAAGAAATAAATGAAATAATCTCATTTACAATAGCAGCAAAAAGAATAAAGTAGTAATAAATTTAACCAAGGAAGTGAAAGATCTGTATACTGAAAACTAAAAAAACTTGATGAAAATAACTGAAGAAGATATAAATAAATGGGAAAATATCCCACATTCATGGACTGGAAGAATTAATATTGTCAAAATCTCATACTACCCAAAGCAATCTAGAGATTCAATGCTGCTGCTGCTAAGTTGCTTCAGTTGTGTCCAACTCTGTGCCACCCCATAGATGGCAGCCCACCAGGCTCCTGTGTCCCTGGGATTCTCCAGGCAAGAACACTGTAGTGGGTTGCCATTTCCTTCTCCAGTGCATGAAGTGAAAAGTGAAAGTGAAGTAGCTCAGTCGTGTGCGACCCTCAGTGACCCCATGGACTGCAGACTTCCAGGCTCCTCCATCCATGGGATTTCCCAGGCAAGAGTACTGGAGTGGGGTGCCATTGCCTTCTCAAAATCCCCATTAAAATACCAGTGATATTTGTTCACAGAAATAAGAAAAAATATCCTGCCACAAAAGTTTTCAAATAGATAAAGAAATCTGAGAAAGAAGAACAAAACTGGAGGCATGACACTCTGGGATTTCAAACTAAATTACAAATCTATAGTAATCAAAATAGTATAACATTGGGATAAAAAAGAGATACACTGGCCAATGGAACAGAATCAGTTCAGTTCAGTTCAGTTCAGTCACTCATTTGTGTCCGACTCTTTGCGACCCCATGAATCGCAGCATGCCAGGCCTCCCTGTCCATCACCATCTCCCAGAGTTCACCCAAACTCACATCCATCGCAGTCAGTGATGCCATCCAGCCATCTCATCCTCTGTTGTCCCCTTTTCCTCCTGCCCCCAATCCTCCCAGCATCAGGGTCTTTTCCAATGAGTCAACTCTTCACATTGAGGTAGCAAAAGTACTGGAGTTTCAGCTTTAGCATCATTCCTTCCAAAGAATACCCAAGACTGATCTCCTTTAAAATGGACTGGTTGAATCTCCTTGCAGTCCAAGGGACTCTCAAGAGTCTTCTCCAACACACAGTTCAAAAGCATCAATTCTTCGGTGCTCAGCTTTCTTCACAGTTCAACTCTCGCATCCCATACATGACCACACAACAGCCCATAAATAAACCCAGAAAATGGTCAATTAATCTTTGACAAGGATGCCAAGAACACAATGAAAAAGGATAGTCTATTCAATAAGTGGTCCTGGCAAACTGCATACCACATCCCAAAGAATTAAACTGGATCCCTATCTTTCAACACTGAAAATAATTAACTTGAAATAGATTAAAAGATTTAAATATAAGACCTGAAACTATAAATTTCTAGAAGAAAATATAGAGGGAAATCTCCTTGACCTTGGTGTTAGTAATAACTTTTCTGGATATGACATCAAAAACCCAGGCAAGAAAAGAAAAAATAAATAAATGTAAATGGGACTACATTAAACTAAAAGTTTTCTGCACAGCAAAGAGATCAATCAACAAAATGAAAAGGTAACCTACAGAATAGAGAAAATGTTTGCAAACCATATATCTGGTAAGGAGTTAATATCTTAAGTGTGCAAACACTCATCAACTCAAAAGCTGAACTAGGGACTTCCCTGGTGGTCCACTGGTTAAGAATCTGCCTTGCAATGGAGGAGACGCAGGCTTGACCCCTGGTCAGGGAATTAAGATCCCACATGCAGCGGAGCTACTGTGCCCTTGCACTCTTGGGCCTGTGCGCCACAACTAGAGAGTCCATGCACCACACTGAAACATCTAGCGTAGCGAAGATCCTGAGTGTTGCAACTAAGATCCAGTGCAGCCAAATAAATAGAGAAGCATAACCAAAAAAGTATATGAAAAGGTGTTCAACATCGCTAATTATTTGGTAAATGCAAAAGCACCAAATAAGGTATACCTTATAATATACCAAAAAGACTGTCCAATTATGAAAAGGTGTTCAACATCGCTAATTATTTGGTAAATGCAAATCAGCACCAAAAATAAGGTATCACCTTATACTTGTTAGTATGACTATTAAATCAAAAAGACTGTCCATTGACAGATGAATGGATGAAGCAGTGGCGGTACCTATACACAGTGGAATATTACTCAGCCAGCAAAAGGAAGACATTTGAGTCAGTTCTAAACAGGTGGATGAACCTAGAACCTATTATACAGAGTGATGTCAGTCAGAAAGAGAAAGATAAATATCATATTCTAACGCCTATATATGGAATCTAGAAAATGGTACTGAAGAATTTATTTACAGGGCAGCAGTGGAGAAACAGACATAGAGAACAGACTTATGGACATGGGGAGAGGGGAGGAGAGGTGTGAGATGTATGGCGAGAGTAACATGGAAACTTACATTACCATATGGAAAATAGATAGCCAACGGGGATTTGCTGTATGGCTCAGGAAACTCAGACAGGGGCTCTGTGTCAACCTAGAGGGTGGGATGGGAGGGGATAGGAGGGAGGTTCAGGGGAGGGGATGCATGTATATCTATGGCTGATTCATGGTGAGGTTTGACAGAAAACAACAAAATTCTGTAAAGCAATTATCCTTCAATAAAAAAATTAAAAAAAAACGAGAACTTTCAAGTTCTGGCAATATCTGGAGAAAAGGGAGCCCCTATGCACCATTGCTGCTATTGTTTAGTCGCTAAGTCATGTTTAACCCTCTTGCGACCCCATAGACTGTAGCCTGCCAGGTTCCTCCCTCCATGGATTTCCTAGGCAAGAATATTGGAGTGGGTTGCCATTTCCTCCTCCAGGGATCTTCCTAACCCAGGGATCGAACCCATGTTTCCTGCTTTGACAGGCAGATTCTAGGGAAGCCCTTGTACACCATTGGTGGGGTATAACCTGACACAGT
>NW_017199519.1:0-7311 GCF_001704415.2 Capra hircus | reverse complement strand
GAACACGCAGGGAAAGATCCTCCTCTCGAGCTTGGAGGCGGAACGGGCTCCTCTGGATGTGGGCGGAACTCTCGTGCTTCCTCTCGAGTGGAGACGGGTATGTCGGGAAACTTATTGAGTTGCAGCAAGGGTGTGAAGGACCTATGGAAGTTCCAGAGTTTAGGTGTGATTAGCCTCAGACGCTCAGCGGAAATTGGCCTCATCTCGCCTGAAGTGGAGAACCTCCTGGATGTTCTCGAGGTGCGGCAGGTGCTCTCGACTTACGACGGGACACACGGACCCGCTCTGGTGGCCTCAGGAAAGGCCAGTCCCCAAGCGAGTTGCTCGGGGGCCTCTCGGATTCCTCTACCGTCGATGCCGGGCCCTAGACCTTGTGTGGAGTTGGTGCCGGACCTGAGGATTCCTCACCAGTGCTGACATGGATCTTGGGGTACGTCTGGAGTCACCCCAGGGAAGTCAGTCCTCGTCTCGAGTGGGGCATGCACGTGCGCTTTCCTTCCGAGCTGTAGCAGCTGTGTCACTCTTCCCTTCCCGTGGATCAAGGGATCAGGGGCTTTCCCTCGAGGCTTTCCCACGAGGCTTTCCCACGAGGCTTTCCCACAGGGCTGTCCACGTGCCACCGTTGTGTGAGTCGATCCTCAGCTTGAAAGTCGAGGCAGTGCAGGGAAAACAGGTTTCCCTGGAATGGACTGAGACATCTGGGGAACTCTGGGAATGTGGCACGACCTGGAGTTCCTCTCGCCTTTCCTGTGGAGCGCCTCCTCTTGAGATGCGACGGGAATGCCGGGAATTCTTTCCCGACCACGCAGGGTAAGGATTCCTCCTCTCGAGCTAGGAGGCGGAAACAGGGCTCCTCTGGATGTGGGCGGGACTCTCGTGCTTCCTCTCGAGTGGAGACGGGTATGTCGGGGAACTTCTTGAGTTGCAGCAAGGGTGTGAAGGGCTCTTTGGATGTTCCAGAGGTTAGGTGTGAATAGCCTCAAGAGGCCTCAGCTGAAATGGGCCTCATCTCGCCTGGAGGGGAGAACCTCCTGGATTTTCTCGAGTTGCGGCAGGTGCTCTCGACTTACGACGGGGACCTCAGGGACCCGCTCTGGTGGCCTCAGGAAAGGCCAGTCCCCATGTGAGTTGCTCGGGGGCCTCTCGGGATACCTATCCCGTCGATGCCGGGCCTAAGACCTTGTGTGGAGTCGATGCCGAAATCTGACGATTCCTCTCCAGTGCTGACATGGATCTTGGGGTGCTTCTGGAGTCTCCGCAGGGGAGTCAGTCCTCGTCTCGAGTGGGGGCATGCACGTGCGCTTTCCTTCCGAGCTGTAGCAGCTGTGTCACTCTTCCCTTCCGTGGATCAAGGGATCAGGGGCTTTCCCTCGAGGCTTTCCCACGAGGCTTTCCCACGAGGCTTTCCCACAGGGCTGTCCCACGTGCCACCGTTGTGTGAGTCGATCCTCAGCTTGAAAGTCGAGGCAGTGCAGGGAAAACAGGTTTCCCTGGAATGGACTGAGACATCTGGGGAACTCTAGGAATGGTGGCACGACCCTGGAGTTCCTCTCGCCTTTCCTGTGGGAGCGCCTCCTCTTGAGATGCGACGGGAATGCCGGGAATTCTTTCCCGACACACGCAGGGTAAAGATTCCTCCTCTCGAGCTAGGAGGCGGAAACGGGGCTCCTCTGGATGTGGGCGGGACTCTCGTGCTTCCTCTCGAGTGGAGACGGGTATGTCGGGGAACTTCTTGAGTTGCAGCAAGGGTGTGAAGGACCCTTTGGAAGTTCCAGAGGTTAAGTGTGATTAGCCTCGAGACGCCTCAGCGTAAATGGGCCTCATCTCGCCTGGAGGGGAGAACCTCCTGGATTTTCTCGAGTTGCGGCAGGTGCTCTCGACCTACGACGGGGACCTCAGGGACCCGCTCTGTTGGCCTCAGGAAAGGCCAGTCCCCTTGCGACTTGCTCGGGGGCCTTTCGGGATTCCTCTCCCGTCGATGCCGGGGCCTAAGACCTTGTGTGGAGTGGATGCCAGAACCTCAGCATTCCTCTCCAGTGCTGACATGGATCTTGGGGTACTTCTGGAGTCTCTTCAGTGGAGTCAGTCCTCGTCTCGAGTGGGGGCATGCTCGTGCGCTTTCCTTCCGAGCTGTAGCAGCTGTGTCACTCTTCCCTTCCCGTGGATCAAGGGATCAGGGGCTTTCCCTCGAGGCTTTCCCACGAGGCTTTCCCACGAGGCTCTCCCACAGGGATGTCCCACGTGCCACCGTGGTGTGAGTCGATCCTCGGCTTGAAAGTCGAGGCAGTGCAGGGAAAACAGGTTTCCCTGGAATGGACTGAGACATCTGGGGGACTCTGGGAATGTGGCACGACCCTGGAGTTCCTCACGCCTTTCCTGTGGGAGCACCTCCTCTTTAGATGCGACGGGAAAGCCGGGAATTCTTTCCCGACCACGCAGGGAAAGGATCCCTCCTCTCGAGCTAGGAGGCGGAAACGGGCTCCTCTGGATGTGGGCGGGACTCTCGTGCTTACTCTCGTGCTTCCTCTCAAGTGGAGACGGGTATGTCGGGGAACTTCTTGAGTTGCAGCAAGGTTGTGATGGACCCTTTGTAAGTTCCAGAGGTTAGGTGTGATTAGCCTCCAGAGGGCTCCAGCGGAAATGGGTCTCATCTCGCTGAGCGGGGAGAACCACCTGGACTTTCTCGAGTTGAGGCAGGTGCTCTAGACTTACGACAGGGACCTCATGGACCCGCTCTGGTGGCAACAGGAAAGGCCAGTCCACATGCGAGTTGCTAGAGGGCCTCTCGGGATTCCTTTCCCGTCGATGCCGCGGCCTAAGACCTTATGTGGTAACGGGGCCGAAACCTGAGGTTTCCCCTCCAGTGCTGACATGTATTTTGGGGTACTTCTGGAGTCTCCCCAGGAGAGTCAGTCCTCTTCTCGAGCGGAGGTATGCACGTGCGCTTTCCTCCCGAGCTGTAGCAGCAGTATCACGCTTCCCTTTCGCGTGGATCAAGGGATCTGTGGCTTTCCCTCGAGGCTTTCCCACGAGGCTTTCCCACAGGGCTGTCCCACGTGCACCGTGGTGTGAGTCGATCCTCGGCTTGAAAGTCGAGGCAGTGCAGGGAAAACAGGTTTCCCTGAAATGGACTGAGACATCTGGGGACTCTGGGAACGGTGGCACGACCCTGGATTTCCTCTCACCTTTCCTGTGGAGAGCGCCTCCTCTTGAGATGCGATGGGAACGCTGGGAATTCTTTCCCGACCACGCAGGGAAACGATCGCTCCTCTCGAGCTAGGAGGCGGAAACGGGGCTCCTCTGGATGTGGGCGGACTCTCGTGCTTCCTCTCGAGTGGAGACGGTATGTCGGGGAACTTCTTGAGTTGCAACAAGGGTGTGAAGACCCGTTGGAAGTTCCAGAGGTTAGGTGTGATTAGCTCGAGATGCCTCAGCGGAAATGGGCCTCATCTCGCCTGAAGGGGAAAACCTCCTGGATTTTCTTGGTTGCAGCAGGTGCTCTCGACTTACGACGGGGACCTCAGGGACCCGCTCTGGTGGCCTCAGGAAAGGCCAGTCCCCATGTGAGTTGCTCTGGGCCTCTCGGGATTCCTCTCCGTCGATGCTGGGGCCTAAGACCTTGTGTGGAGTCAGTTCCGGAACCTGAGGATTCCTCTCCAGTGCTGACATGGATCTTGGGGTACTTCTGGAGTCTCCCCAGGGGAGTTAGTCCTCGTTCTCGAGTGGGGCATGCACGTGCGTTTTCCTCTCGAGCTGTAGCAGCAGTGTCGCGCTTCATTCGCGTGGATGAAGGGAATCTGTGGCTTTCCCTCGAGGCTTTCCCACGAGGCTTTCCATGAGGCTTTCCCGCAGGGCTGTCCCACGTGCCACCGTGGTGTGAGTCGATCCTCGCTTGAAAGTCGAGGCATTGCAGGGAAAACAGGTTTCCCTGGAATGGACTGAGACATCTGGGGGACTCTGGGAATGTGGGCACGACCCTGGAGTACCTCTTGCCTTCCTGTGGAGAGCGCCACCTCTTGAGATGGGAAGGAAACGCCGGGAATTCTTTCCCGACCACGCAGGGAAAGTATCCCTCCTCTCGAGCTAGGAGGCAGAAACGGGGCTCCTCTGGATGTGGGCGGGACTCTCGTGCTTCCTCTCGAGTGGAGACGGGTATGTCGGGGAACTTCTTGAGTTGCAGCAAGGGTTGAAGGGCTCTTTGGATGTTCCAGAGGTTAGGTGTGAATAGCCTCAAGAGGCCTCAGCTGAAATGGGCCTCATCTCGCCTGGAGGGGAGAACCTCCTGGATTTTCTCGAGTTGCGGCAGGTGCTCTCGACTTACGACGGGGACCTCAGGGACCCACTCTGGTGGCCTCAGGAAAGGCCAGTCCCATGTGAGTTGCTCGGGGCCTCTCGGGATACCTATCCCGTCGATGCCGGGCCTAAGACCTTGTGTGGAGTCGATGCCGAAATCTGACGATTCCTCTCCAGTGCTGACATGGATCTTGGGTGCTTCTGGAGTCTCCCCAGGGGAGTCAGTCCTCGTCTCGAGTGGGGCATGCACGTGCGCTTTCCTTCCGAGCTGTAGCAGCTGTGTCACTCTTCCCTTCCCGTGAATCAAGGATCAGGGGCTTTCCCTCGAGGCTTTCCCACGAGGCTTTCCACGAGGCTTTCCCACAGGGCTGTCCCACGTGCCACCGTGGTGTGAGTCGATCCTCGGCTTGAAAGTCGAGGCAGCGCAGGGAAAACAGGTTTCCCTGGAATGGACTGAGACATCTGGGGACTCTGGGAATGGTGGCACGACCCTGGAGTTCCTCTCGCCTTTCCTGTTTAGAGCACCTACTCTTGAGATGCGACGGGAACGCCGGGAATTCTTTCCCGACCACGCAGGGAAAGGATCCCTCCTCTCGAGCTAGGAGGCGGAAATGGGTCTCCTCTGGATATGGGCAGAACTCTCGTGCTTCCTCTCGAGTGGAGACGGGTATGTCGGGGAGCTTCTTCAGTTGCAGCAAGGGTGTGAAGGACCCTTTGGAAGTTCCAGAGATTAGGTGCGATTAGCCTCGAGACGCCTCAGCGGAAAAGGGCCTCATCTCGCCTGGAGGGGAGAACCTCCTGGATTTTCTCGAGTGGCGGCAGGTGCTCACGACTTACAATGGAGACCACAGGGACCCGCACTGGTGGACTCAGGAAAGGCCAGTCCCCTTGCGAGTTGCTCGGGGCCTCTCCGGATTCCTCAACCTTCGATGCCGGGGCCACAGACCTTGTGAGGAGTCGGAGCCGGAGCCGAAGGATTCCTCTCCAGTGCTGATATGGATCGTAGGGTACTTCTGGAGTCTTCCTAGGGGAGTAGGTCCTCATCTCGAGTGGGGGCATGCACGTGCGCTTTCCTCCTGAACTGTAGCAGCAGTGTCACGCTTCCTTTCGCTTGGATCAATTGATCAGGTGCTTTCCCTCGAGGCTTTCAACGAGGCTTTCTCACGAGGCTTTCCCACAGGGCTGTCCCACGTGCCACCGTGGTGTGAGTCGATCCTCGGCCTGAAAGTCGTGGCATTGCAGGGAAAACAGATTTCCCTGGAATGGACTGAGACATCTGGAGGACTCTGGGAATGGTGGCACGACCCTGGAGTTCCTCTCTCCTTTCCTGTGGAGAGCACCTCCTCTTGAGATGTGACGGAACACTGGAATTCTTTCCCGACTCGCAGGGAAAGCATCCCTCCTCTCGAGCTAGGAGGCGGAAACGGGGATCTCTTGATGTGGGCCAGACTATTGTGCTTCCTCTCGAGTAGAGACGGGTATTTTGGAGAACTTCTTGAGTTGCAGCAAGGGTGTGAAGGACCCTTTGGAAGTTCCAGAGTTTACGTGTGAATAGCCTCGAATCGCCTCAGGGGGAAATGGGCCTCATCTCGCCTGGAGGGGAGAACCTCCTGGATTTTCTCGAGTTGCGGCAGGTCTCTCGACTTACGACGGGACCTCAGGGACCCGCTCTGGTGGCCTCAGGAAAGGCCAGTCCCATGTGAGTTGCTCGGGGCCTCTCGGGATTTCTTCTCCTCGATGCCGGGGCCTAAGACCTTGTGTGGAGTCGGTGCCGGAACCTAAGGATTCCTCTCCAGTGATGACATGGATCTTCGGGTACTTCTGGAGTCTCCCCAGGGGTGTCAGTCATCTCTCGAGTGGGGCATGCACGTGCTCTTTCCTTCCGAGACTTAGCAGCAGTATCACGCTTCCCTTCGCGTGGATCAAGGGATCTGTGGCTTTCCCTCGAGGCTTTCCTTTCACACGAGGCTTTCCCACAGGGCTGTCCCTCGTTCCACCGTGGTGTGATTGGATCCTCGTCTTAACAGTCGAGGCAGTGTAGGGAAACAGGTTTCCCTGGAATGGACTGAGACATCTGGGGGACTCTGGGAATGTGGCACGACCTGGAGTTCCTCTCGCCTTTCTGTGGAGAGCGCCTCCTCTTGAGTTCGACGGGGAACGCCGGGAACTCTTTCCCAAACACGTAGGGAAAGGATCCTCCTCTCGAGCTAGGAGGCGAAAACGGGGCCCTCTAGATGTGGGAGGGACTCTCGTGCTTCCTCTCGAGTGGAGACGGGTATGTTCGGGAAGTTCTTGAGTTGCAGCAAGGGTGTGAAAGACCCTTTGGAAGTTGCAGAGGTTAGATGTGATTACCCTGAGACACCTCAGCGGAAATGGGCCTCATCTCGCCTGGAGGGGAGAACCTCCTGGATTTTCTCGAGTTGCGGCAGGTGCTCTCGACTTACGACGGGGACCTCAGGGACCCGCTCTGTTGGCCTCAGGAAAGGCCAGTCCCATGCTAGTTGTCGGGGGCCTCTCGGGGGCTTCTCGGTTTCTCCCGTCGATGCTGGGGCCTAAGACCTTGTGTGGAGTCAGTGCCGGAACCTGAGGATTCCTCTACAGTGCTGACATGGATCTTGGGGTACGTCTGGAGTCTCCCAAGGGGAGTCAGTCCTCGTCTCGAGTGGGGGCATGCACGTGCGCTTTCCTCCTGAGCTGTAGCAGCAGTGTCGCGCTTCCCTTCGCATGGATCAAGGGATCTGTGGCTTTTCCTTTTCGAGGCTTTCCACGAGGCTTTACAAGAGGCTTTCCCACAGAGCTGTCCCACGTGCCACCGTGGTGTGAGTCGATCCTCGGGTTGAAAGTCGAGGCAGTGCAGGGAAAACAGGTTTCCCTGGAATGGCTGAGAAATCAGGGGGACTCTGGGAATGGGGCCTGATCCTGGAGTTCCTCTCGTCTTTCCTGTGGAGGGCGCCTCCTCTTGGATGGGACGGGAAACTAGGAATTCTTTCCCGACCACGCAGGGAAAGGGTCCCCTCC
>NW_017199518.1:0-7312 GCF_001704415.2 Capra hircus | reverse complement strand
GTTCCACGTGCCACCGTGGTGTGAGTCGATCCTCGGCAAGAAAAGTGAAGGCAGTGCAGGGAAAACAGGTTTCCCTGGAATGGACTGAGTCATCTGGGGGACTCTGGGAATGGTGGCACGACCCTGGAGTTCCTCTCGCCTTTCCTGTGGAGAGCGCCTCCTCTTGAGATGCGACAGAAACGCCGGGAATTCTTTCCCGACCACGCAGGGAAAGGATCCTCTCTCCGAACTAGGAGGCGGAAACGGGGCTCCTCTGGATGTGGAAGGACTCTCCTGCTTCCTCTCGAGAGAAGACGGGTATGTCGGGGAATTTCTTGAGTTTCAGTAAGGGTGTGAAGGACCCTTTGGAAGTTCCAGAGGTCAGGTGTGATTAGCCTCGAAACGCCTCAGCGGAAATGGGCCTCATCTCTCCTGGGGGAGAACCTCCTGGATTTTCTCGAGTTGCAGCAGGTGCTCTCGACTTACGACGGGGACCTCAGGAACCGCTCTGGTGGCCTCAGGAAAGGCCAGTCCCAAGCGAGTTGCTCGGGGGGGTCTCTTGTGATTCCTCTGCGGTCAATGATGGGCCTAAGACCTTGTGTGGAGTAAGAGCCGGAACCTGAGGATTCCTCTTCAGTGCTGACATGGATCTTGGGGTACTTCTGGAGTCTCCCCAGGGGAGTCAGTCCTCGTCTCGAGTGGAGGCATGCACGTGCGCTTTCCTTCCGAGCGCTGTAGCAGCAGTGTCACGCTTCCATTAGCGTGGATCAAGGGATCAGGGGCTTTCCCTCGAGGCCTTTCCCACGAGGTTTTCCCACGAGGCTTTCCCACATGGCTGTCCCTCATGCCATCGTGGTGTGAGTCGATCCTCGGCTTGAAAAGTCGAGGCAGTGCAGGGAAAAAAAGTTTCCCTGGAATGGACTGAGACATCTGGGGGACTCTGGGAATGTTGGCACGACCCTGGAGTTCCACTCGCCTTTCCTGTGGAGAGCGCCTCCTCTTGAGATGCGACGGGAAGGCCGGGAATTCTTTCCAAACCGCACAGGGAAGGGATCCCTCCTCTCGAGCTAGGAGGCGGAAACGGGGCTCCTCTGGATGTGGGCGGGACTCTCGTGCTTCCTCTCGAGTGGAGACGGGTATGTCGGGGATCTTCTTGAGTTGCAGCAAGGGTGTGAAGGACCCTTTGGAAGTTCCAGAATATAGGTATGATTAACCTCGAGACGCCTCAGTGAAAATGGGCCTCATCTCGCCTGGAGGAGAGAACCTCCAGAATTTTTTCGAGTTGGTGCAGGTGCTCTTGACTTACGACGGGAACCTCAGGGACCCGCTCTGGTGGCCTCAGGAAAGGCCATTCCCCATGCGAGTTGCTCGGGGGCCTCTCGGGATTCCTCTCCCGTCGATGCCGGGGTCTAACACCTTGTGTGGAGTTGGTGCCGGAACCGGAGGATTCTTCTGCAGTGCTGACATGAATCTTGGGTTAATTCTGGAGTCTCCCCAGGGGAGTCAGTCCTCGTCTGGAGTGGGGGCATGCACGTGCACTCTCCCCCCGAGCAGTAGCAGCAGTGTCACGCTTCTCTTCCGGTTGATCAAGGGATCAGAGGCTTTTACTCGCGGCTTTCCCACGAGGCTTTCCGACGAGGCTTACCAATAGGGCTGTCCCACGTGCCACCGTGGTGTGTGTCGATCCTCGGCTTGAAATTCCGAGGCAGAGCAGTGAAAACAGGTTTCCCTGGAATGGACTGAGACATCTGGGGGACTCTGGGAATGGTGGCACGACCCTGGAGTTCCTCTCGCCTTTCCTGTGTAGAGCGCCTTCTCTTGAGATACGCCAGGAATTCTTTCCCGACCACGCAGGGAAAGGATCCCTCCTCTCGAGCTATGAGGCTGAATCGGGGCTCCTCTGGATGTGGGTGGCACTCTCGTGCTTCCTCTCGAGTGGAGACGGATATGTCGGGGAACTTCTTGAGTTGCAGCATGGTTGTGAAGGACCCTTTGGAAGTTCCAGAGGTTAGGTGTGATTAGCCTCGAGACACCTCAGTGGAAATGGTCCTCATCTCGCCTGGAGGGGAGAACCTCCTGGATTTTCTTGGGTTGTGGCAGGTGCTTTCGATTTACGACGGGGACCTCATTGACCCTCTCTGGTGGCCTCAGGAAAGGCCAGTCCCCATGCGAGTTGATCCTGGCCTCTCGGGATTCCTATCCCGTCGATGCCGATGCCTAAGACCATGTGTGCAGTCGGTGCCGGAACCTGAGGATTCCTCTCCAGTGCTGACATGGATCTAGGGGCACTTCCGGAGTCTCCCCAGGGTGTCAGTCCTCGTCTCAAGTGGTGGCATGCACGTGCGCTTTCCTCCCGAGCTGTAGCAGCAGTGTCACGCTTTCCGTCGCGTGGATCAAGGAATCAGCGGCTTTCCCTCGAGACTTTCCCACGAGGCTTTCCCACGAGGCATACACACAGGGCTGTCCCACGTGCCACCGTGGTGTGAGTCGATCCTCGGCTTGAAAGTCGAGGCAGTGCAGGGAAAAAAGGTTTCCCTGGAATGGACGGAGACATCTGGGGGACTCTGGAATGGTGGCACGTCCCTGGATTTCCTCTCGCCTTTCCTGTGGAGAGCGCCTCCTCTTGACATGCGACGGAAACACCGGGAATTCTTTTCCGACCACGCAGGGAAAGGATCCCTCCTCTCGAGCTAGGAGGCGGAAACGGGGCTCCTCTGGATGTGGGCGGAAATCTCGTGCTTCCTCTCGAGTGGAGACGGGCATGTCGGGGAACTTCTTGAGTTGCAGCAAGGGTGTGAGGTACTCTTTGGAATTTCCAGAGGTTAGGTGTGATTAGCCTCAAGACGCCTCAGCGGAAATGGGCCTCATCTCGCCTCGAGGGGAGAACCTCCTGGATTTTCTCGAGTTGCGGCAAGTACTCTCGACTTACGACGGGGACCTCAGGGACCCGCTCTGGTGGCCTCAGGAAACGCCAGTCCCCATGCGAGTTGCACGGGGGCCTCTCGGGATTCCTCTCCCGGCGAGGCCGGGGCCTAAGATCTTGTGTGGAGTCGGTGCCGGAACCTGAGCATTCCTCTGCAGTGCTGACATGGATCTTGGGGTACTTCTTGAGTCTCCCCAGGGGAGTCAGTCCTCGTCTCTAGTGGGGGCATGCACGTGCGCTTTCCTCCCGAGCTGTAGCAGCAGTGTCACGCTTCCCTTCACGTGGATCAAGGGATCAGGGGCTTTCCCTCGAGGCTTTCCCACCCGGCTGTCCCACGTGCCACCGTGGTGTGAGTCGATCCTCGGCTTGAAAGTCGAGGCACTGCAGGGAAAACAGGTTTCCCTGGAATGGACTGAGACATCTGGGGAACTCGGGGAATGGTGGCACGACCCTGGAGTTCCACTCGCCTAACCTGTGGAGAGCGCCTCCTCTTGAGATGCGACGGGAACGCCGGGAATTCTTTCCCCAACACGCAAGGAAAGGATCTCTCCTCTCGAGCTATGAGGCCGAAACGGGGCTCCTCTGGATGTGGGCGGGACTCTCGGGCTTCCTTTTGAGTGGAGACGGGTATGTCGGGGAACTTCTTGAGTTGCAACAAGGCTGTGAAGAAGCCTTTGGAAGTTGCAGCGGTTAGGTGTGATTAGCCTCGAGACGCCTCAGCGGAAATGGGCCTCATCTCGCCTGGAGGGGAGAATCTCCTGGATTTTCCCGAGCTGCGACAGGTGCTCTCGACTTACGACGGGGACCTCAGCGACCCGCTCTGGTGGACTCAGGAAAGGCCAGTCCCCATGCGAGTTGCTCGAGGGCCTCTCGGTATTCCTCTCCCATCGATGCCGGAGCCTAAGATCTTGTGTGGAGTTGGCGCCGGAACCTGAGCATTCCTCTCCCAGTGCTTACATGGATATGGGGTACTTCTGGAGTCTGCCGAGGGGAGTCAGTCCTCGTCTCCAGTGGGGGAATGAACGTGCGCTTTCCTCCCGAGCTCTAGCAGCAGTGTCACGCTTCTCTTCACGTGGATCAAGGGATCAGGGGCTTTTACTCGCGGCTTTCCCACGAGGCTTTCCGACGAGGCTTACCAATAGGGCTGTCCCACGTGCCACCGTGGTGTGTGTCGATCCTCGGCTTGAAATTCGAGGCAGAGCAGTGAAAACAGGTTTCCCTGGAATGGACTGAGACATCTGGGGGACTCTGGGAATGGTGGCACGACCCTGGAGTTCCTCTCGCCTTTCCTGTGGAGAGCGCCTCCTCTTGAGATGCGACGGGAACGCTGGGAATTCTTTCCCGACCACGCGGTGTAACGATCGCTCCTCTCGAGCTAGGAGGCGGAACGGGGCTCCTCTGGATGTGGGCGGGACTCTCGTGCTTCCTTTCGTGTGGAGACGGGTATTTCGGGGAACTTCTTGAGTTGCAGCAAGGGTGTGAAGGACCCGTTGGAAGTTCCAGAGGTTAGGTGTGATGAGCCTCGAGATGCTTCAGCGGAAATGGGCCTCATCTCGCCTGGAGGGGAGAACCTCCTGTATTTTCTCGAGTAGCAGCAGGTGCTCTCGACTTTACGTCGGGGACCTCAGGGACCCGCTCTGGTGGCCTCAGGAAAGGCCAGTCCCCATGCGAGTTACTCAGGGGCCTCTCGGGATTCCTCTCCCATCAATGCCGGGGCCTAAGATCTTGTGTGGAGTCGGTGCCGGGAACTGAGCATTCCTCTCCAGTGCTGAGAAGGATCTTGGGGTACTTCTGAGTCTCCCCAGGGAAGTCAGTCCTCGTCTCGAGTCGGGGCCTGCACGTGCACTTTCCTCTCGAGCTGCAGCAGCAGTGTCACGCTGGCTTAAGAACTTGTGTGGCGTCGGTGCCGGAACCTGAGGATTCATCTCCAGTGCTGACATGGATCTTGGGGTACTTCTGGCGTCTCCCCAGGGGAGCCAGTCTTCGTCTCAAGTGGGGGCATGCACGTGCGCTTTCCTTCCGAGCTGTAGCAGCAGCGTCGCGCTTCCCTTCACGTGTATCAAGGGATCAGGGGCTTTCCCTCGAGGCTTTCCCACGAGGCTTTCCCACGAGGCTTTCCCACAGGGCTGTCCCATGTGCCTCCGTGGTGTGAGTCGATCCTTGGCTTCAAAGTCGAGGCAGTGCAGGGAAAACAGGTTTCCCTGGAATGAACTGAGACATCAGGGGGCTTTGGGAATGGTGGCACGACCCTGGAGATCCTCTCGCCTTTCCTGTGGAGAGCGCCTCCTCTTGAGATGCGACGGGAACGCCGGGAATTCTTTCCCGACCACGCAAGGAAAGGATCCCTCCTCTTGAGCTAGGAGACGGAAACGGGGCTCCTCTGGATGTGGGCGGGACTCTCGTGCTTCCTCTCGAGTGGAGACGGATATGTCGGGGAACTTCTTAACTTGCAGCAAGGGTGTGAAGGACCCTTTGGAAGTTCCAGATGTTAGATGTGTTAGCCTCGAAACGCCTCAGCGGAAATGGGCCTCATCTCGCCTGGAGGGGAGAACCTCCTGTATTTTCTCGAGTTGCGGCAGGTGCTCTCGACTTACGACGGGGACCTCAGGGACCGGCTCTGGTGGCCTCAGGATAGACCAGTCCCTATGCCAGTTGCGCGGGGGCCTCACTGGATTCCTCTCCCGTCGATGGCGGGGCCTAAGATCTTGTGTTGGGTCGGTCCCGGAACCTGAGGATTCCTCTCCAGTGCTGACATAGATCTTGGGGTACTTCTGGCGTCTCCCCAGGGGAGCCAGTCTTCGTCTCAAGTGGGGCATGCACGTGCGCTTTCCTTCCGAGCTGTAGCAGCAGTGTCGGGCTTCCCTTCGCGTGTATCAAGGGATCAGGGGCTTTCCCTCGAGGCTTTCCCACGAGGCCTTCCCACGAGTCTTTCCTATGTGCCACCGTGGTGTGAGTCGATCCTCGGCTTGAAAGTCGAGGCAGTGCAGGGAAAACAGGTTTCCCTGGAATGGACTGAGACATCTGGGGGTCTCTGGGAATGTGGCACGACCCGGGAGTTCCTCTCGCCTTTCCTGTGGAGAGCGTCTCCTCTTGAGATGCGACGGAAACCCCGGGAATTCTTTCCCGACCACGCAGGGAAAGATCCCTCCTCTCGAGCTAGGAGGCGGAAACGGGGCTCCTCTGGTTGTGGGCGGAACTCTCGTGCTTCCTCTCGAGTGGAGACGGGTATGTCGGGGAACTTCTTGAGTTGCAGCAAGGGTGTGAAGGACCCTTTGGAAGTTCCAGAGGTTAGGTGTGATTTACGTCGAGACGCCTCAGCGGAAATGGGCCTCATCTTGCCTGGAGGGGTGAACCTCCTGGATTTTCTCGAGTTGCAGCAGGTGCTCTCGACTTACGACGGGGACCTCAGGGACCAGCTCTGGTGGCCTCAGGAAAGGCCAGTCCCCGTGCGAGTTGCACGGAGACCTCTCAGGATTCCTCTCCCGTCTATGCCAGGGCCTAAGATCTTGTGTGGAGTCGGTGCTGGAACCTGAGCATTCCTCTCCAGTGCTGACATGGATCTTGGGGTACTTCTGGAGTCTCCCCAGGGGAGTCAGTCCTCGTCTCGAGTGGGGGCATGCACGTGCGCTTTCCTCCCGAGCTGTAGCAGCAGTGTCACGCTTCCCTTCGCGTGGATCAAGGGATCAGGGGCTATCCCTTGAGGCTTTCCCACGAGGCTTTCCAACGAGGCTTTCCCACAGGGCTGTGCCACGTGCCACCGTGGCGTGAGTCGATCCTCGGCTTGAAAGTCGAGGCAGATCAGGGAAAACAGGTTTCCCTGGATTACACTGAGACATCTGCGGGACTCTGGGAATGTGGCACGACCCTGGAGTTCCTCTCGCCTTTCCTGTGGAGAGCGCCTCCTCTTGAGATGCGACGGGGAACGCCGGGAATTCTTTCCCGACTACGCAGGGAAAGGATCCCTCCTCTCGATCCTACGCGGCGGGAAACGGAGCTACTCTGGATGTGGGCGGGACTCTCGTGCTTCCTCTCGAGTGAGACGGGTATGTTGGGGATCTTCTTGAGATGCAGCAAGGGTGTGAAGGACTCTTTGGAAGTTCCAGAGTTTAGGTGTGATTAGCCTAGAGTCGCCTCAGGGGAAATGGGCCTCATCTCGCCTGGAGGGGAGAACTTCCTGGATTTTCTCGAGTTGCGGCAGGTGCTCTCGACTTACGACGGGGACCTCAGGGACCCGCTCTGGTGGCCTCAGGAAAGGCCAGTGTCCATGCGAGTTGCTGGGGCCTCTCCGGGATTCCCCTCCCGTCGATGCCGGGCCTAAGACCTGGTGTGGATTCGGTGCCGGAATGTGAGCTTTCCTCTCCAGTGCTGACAGGATCTTGGGCGACTTCTGGAGTCTCCCAGGGAGTCAGT
>NW_017199517.1:0-7312 GCF_001704415.2 Capra hircus | reverse complement strand
GGAGTCCGCCCACTTTCAGAGGAGCCCCGTTTCTGCCTCCTAGCTCGAAAGGACTGATCCTTTCCCTGCGTGGTGGAAAGAATTCCCGGTGTTCCCGTCGCATCTCAAGACGAGGGCTCTCCACAGGAAAGGCGAGAGGAACTCCAGGGTTTTGCCACCATTCCAGAGTCCCCCAGATGTCTCAGTCCATTCCAGGGAAAACTGTTTTCCCTGCACTGCCTCGACTTTCAAGCCGAGGATCAACAACACCATGGTGGCACGTGGGACAGCCCTGTGGGAAAGCCTCGTGGGAAAGCCTCGTGGGAAAGCTCAAGGAAAGCCACAGATCCCTTGATCCACGCGAAGGGAAACGCAACACTGCTGCTACAGCTAGGGAGGAAAGCGCACGTGCATGGCCCCAATCGACATGAGGACTGACTCCCCTGGGAGACTACAGAAGTACCCAGAGATCCTTGTCGGCACTGGAGAGGAACCTCAGGTTCCGGCACCGACTCCACACAAGGTCTTAGGACCGGCATCGACGGGAGAGGAATCCCGAGAGGCTCCCGAGCAACTCGCATGGGGACTGGCCTTTCTGAGGCACCAGAGCGGGTCTCTGAGGTCCCAGACCTAAGTCGAGAGACCTGCCGCAACTCGAGAAAATCCAGGAGGTTCTCCCCTCCAGGAGAGATGAAGCCCATTTCCGCTGACGCGTCTCAGGCTAATCACACCTAACCTCTGGAACTTCCAAAGGGTCCTTCACACCCTTACTGCAACTCAGGAAGTTCCCCTACATACCCGTCTCCACTCGAGAGGAAGCACGAATCTCCCGCCCACATCCAGAGGAGACCGTTTCTGCCTCCTAGCTCAAGAAGAGGGATCCTTTCCCTGCGTGGTCGGGAAAGAATTACCCGCGTTCCCGTCGCATCTCAAGAGGAGTCGCTCTCCACAGGAAAGGCGAGAGGAACTCCAGGGTTGTGCACCATTCCCTGAGTCCCCCAGATGTCTCAGTCTATTCCAGGGAAACCTGTTTTCCCTGCACTGCCTCGACTTTCAAGCCGAGGATCGACTCACCACGGTGGCAAGTGGGATAGCCGTGTGGGAAAGCCTCGTGGGAAAGCCACAGATCCCTTGATCCAGGTGAAGGGAAGCGTTACAAAGCTGCTACAGCTCGAGAGTGAAGCGCACTTGTATGCCCCATTCGAGACGAGGACTGACTCCACTGGGGAGAGTCCAGAAGTTCCCCAAGATCAATTTCAGCACTGGAGAGGAATCCTCAGGTTCCGGAACTGACTCCACACAATGTCTTAGGCCCGGCAACGACGGGAGAGGAATCCCGAGAGGCCACAGAAAACTGGCAAGGGGACTGGCCTTTCCTGAGGCCACCAGAGCGGGTCCCTGAGGTCCCCGTCGTAAGTCGAGAGCACCTGCCGCAATTCGAGAAAATCCAGGAGGTTCTCCTCTCCAGGCGAGATGAGGCCCATTTCCGCTGAGGCGTCTTGAGGCTAATCACACCTAACCTCTGGAACTTTCAAAGGGTCCTTCACACCCTTGCTGCAACTCAAGAAGTTCCCTGACATACCCGTCTCCACTCGAGCGGAAGCACGAGAGTCCCGCCCACATCCAGAGGAGCCCCGTTTCCGCCGCATAGCTCGAGAGGAGGGATCCTTACCCTGCGTGGTCGGGAAAGAATTCACGGCGTTCCCGTCGCATCTCAAGAGGAGGCGCTCTCTACAGGAAAGGCGAGAGGAACTCCAGGGTCGTGCCACCATTCCCTGAGTCCCCAGATGTCTCAGTCCATTCCAGGGAAACCTGTTTTCCCTGCACTGCCACGACTTTCAAGCCGAGGATCGACTCACACCATGGTGGCACTTGGGACAGCCCTGTGGGAAAGCGTCGTGGGAAAGCCTCGTGGGAAACCCTCGAGGGAAAGCCACAGATCCCTTGATCCATGAGAAGGGAAGCGTGACACTGCTGCTACAGCTCGGGAGAAATCACACGTGCATGCCCCACTCGAGACGAGGACTGACTCCCCTGGGGAGACTCCGGAAGTACCCAAGATCCATGTCAGCACTGGAGAGGAATCCTCAGGTTCCGGCAGCAACTCCACACAAGGTCTTAGGCACCGGCATCGACGGGAGATGAATCCCGAGAGGCCCTCGTGCAACTCGCATGGGGACTGGCCTTTCCTGAGGCCATCAGAGGGGTCCCTGAGGTCCCCGTCGTAAGTCGAGAGCACCTGCCGCAACTCGAGAAAATCCAGGAGGTTCTCCCCTCCAGGCGAGATGAAGCCCATTTCCGATGAGGCGTCTCGAGGCTAATCAACCCTAAATTCTGGCACTTCAAAAGGGTCCTTCACACCCTTGCTGCAACTCAAGAATTTCCCCGACATACCCGTCTCCTCTCGAGAGGAAGCACGAGAGTCCCGCCCGCTTCCAGAGGAGCCCGTTTTTCCACCTCCTAGCTCGAGAGGAGAGATCCTTTCCCTGCGTGGTCGGGACAGAATTCGCGGTGTTCCCGTCGCATCTCAAGAGGCGTCGCTCTCCACAGGAAAGGCGAGAGGAACTCCAGGGTCGTACCACCATTCCCAGAGTCACCCAGATGTCTCCGTCCATTCCAGGGAAACCTGTTTTCCCTGCACTGCCTCGACTTTCAAGCCGAGGATCGACTCACACCACGGTGGCACGTGGGACAGCCCTGTGGGAAAGCCTCGTGGGAAAGCCTCGAGGGAAAGCCACAGATCCCTTGATCAATGCTAAGGGAAGCGTGACACTGCTGCTACAGCTCGGGAGGAAATCGCACGTGCATGCCCCCACTCGAGACGAGGACTGACTCCCCTGGGGAGACTCCAGAAATACCCCAAGATCCATGTCAGCACTGGAGAGGAATCCTCAGGTTCTGGAACACACTCCACACAAGGTCTTAGGCCCCGGCATCGATGGGAGAGGAATCCTGAGAGGCCCCCGAGCAACTCGCATGGGGACTGGGCCTTTCCTGAGGCCACCAGAGCGGGTCCCCTGAGGACCCCGTCTTAAAGTCGAGAGCACCTGCCGCAACTCGAGAAAATCCAGGAGGTTCTCCCCTCCAGGCGAGGTGAGGCCCATTTCCGCTGAGGCGTCTCGAGGCTAATCACACCTAACCTCTGGAACTTCCAAAGGGTCCTTCACACCCCTTGCTGCAACTCAAGAAGTTCCCCGACTTACCCGTCTCCACTCGAGAGGAAGCACGAGAGTCCCGCCCACATCCAGAGGAGAACCTTTTCTGCCTCCTAGCTCAAGAGGAGGGATCCTTTCCCTGCGTGGTCGGGAAAGAATTCCCCGCGTTCCCGTCGCATCTCAAGAAGGAGGCTCTCTCCAAAGGAAAGGCGAGAGGAACTCCAGGGTCGTGCCACCATTCCCAGAGTCCCCCAGATGTCTCAGTCCATTCCAGGGAAACCTGTTTTCCCTGCACTGCCTCGACTTTCAAGCCGAGGATTGACTCACACCACGGTGGCACGTGGGACAGCCCTGTGGGAAAGCCTCGTGGGAAAGCCTCCTGGGAAAGACGGAATGGAAAGCCACAGATCCCTTGATCCATGGGAAGGGAAGCGCGACACTGCTGCTACAGCTCGGGAGGAAAGCGCACGTGCATGCCCCCACTAGAGACGAGGACTGACTCCGCTGGGGAGACTCCAGAAGTACCCCAAGTTCCATGTCAGCACTGGAGAGTAATCCTCAAGCTCCGGGACCGACTCCACACGAGGTCTTAGGCCCGGCATCAACGGGAGAGGAATCCCGAGAGGCCCCCGAGCAACTCGCATGGGGACTGTCCTTTCCTGAGGGCAGCAGAGCGGGTCTCTGAGGTCCCAGTCGGAAGTCGAGAGCACCTGCCGCAACCCAAGAAAATCCAGAAGGTTCTCCCCTCCAGGCCAGATGAGGCCCATTTCCGCTGAGGCGTCTTGAGGCCAATCACATCTAACCTATGGAACTTACAAAGAGTTCTGCACACCCTTGCTGCAACTCAAGAAGTTCCCCGACATACCCGTCTCCACTCGGGAGGAATCACGAGAGTCCCGCCCACATCCAGAGAAGCCCCATTTCCGCCTCTTAGCTTGAGAGGAGGGATCCTTTCCCTGCGTGTTTGGGGAAAGAATTCCCCGCGTTCCCGTCGCATCTCAAGTGGAGGCGCTGTCCACAGGAAAGTCGAGAGGAACTACAGGGTCGTGCCACCATTCCCAGAGTCCGCCAGAAAATTCCTTGTCGGGAATTTTATTGGCCTTCCTTGTAAACCTAGCTATTCAGCCTTTTTCCTCCAGTTAATCTTCTTACTACCCTATAATTTCTTAATCTCATTTTACATTAATAAATACACAAGACTTTCCACTTCAACGCCGTCCATCCATCGAATTCCCTGGATCCAGCGGGGCTGGACCCCGGCACACTGAGATATCTGGGGGACTCTTGGAATGATGGCACGACACTGGAGTTTCTCTCGCCTTTCCTGTGGAGAGCGCCTCCTCATGAGATGCGACCGGAACACCGGGAATTCTTTCCGGAACATACAGGGAAGGGATACCTGACCACGAGGTACGAGGCGGAAACGGAGCTCCTCTGGATGTGGGCGGGTCTCTGTTGCTTCCTCTCGTGTGGAGACGGGTATGTCGGGGAACTTCTTGAGTTGCAGCAAGGGTGTGAAGGACCCTTTGGAAGTTCCAGAGGTTAGGTGTGATTAGACTCGAGACGCCTCAGCAGAAATGGGCCTCATCTCGCCTGCAGGGGAGAACCTCCTGGATTTTCTCGAGTTTCAGCAGGTGCTCTCCCAGTTACGACCAGGACTTATGTAACCCGCTCTGGTCCGCTCAGGAAATGCCAGTCCACTTGCGAGTTGCTAAGGGGCCTCTCGGGATTCCTCTCCGGTCGATGACGGGGCCTAAGACCTTGTTTGGAGTCGGTGCCTGAACCTGAGGTTTCCTCTCCAGTGCTGACATGGATCTTGGGGTACTACTGGAGTCTCCACAGGGGAGTCATCTTCGTCTCCAATGGGGGCATGCACGTGCGCTTTTTCTCCCGAGCATTAGGAGGCAGAGTCAATTTTCCCGTTGGGTTGATCAAGGGGTTTCTTGTTTTCCCTCGAGGCTTTCCCACGAGACTTTCCCACGAGGACTTTCCCACAGGGCTGTCCCACGTGCCACCATCGTGTGAGTCGGTCCTCCGCGTGAACGTCGAGGCAGTGCAGGGTAAACAAGTTCCTCTGGAAAGGACTGAGACATCTGGGGGACTCTTTGGAATGGTGGAACGACCCTGGAGTTCCTCTCACCTTTCTTGTGGAGCGTGCCTCCTCTTGAGATGCGACAGGTACGACAGGAATTCTTTCCCGGCCAATCAGGGAAAGCATCCCTCACATTGAGCTAGGAAGGGGGAATTGGGGCTCCTCTGGATGTGGGTGGTACCCTGGTGATTCCTATGTAGTGGCGACGGGTCTCTCCTGGATCTTCTTGAGTTGCAAGCAAGGGTGTGAAGGACCCTTTGGAAGTTCCAGAGGTTAGGTGTGATTAGCCTCGAGACGTCTCAGTGGAAATGGGCCTCATCTCGCCTGAAGGGGAGAATCTCCTTCATTTTCTCGAGTTGTGGCAGGTGCTCTCGACTTACGACGGGGACCTCAGGGACCCGTTTCTGTTGGCCTTAGGAAGACCAGTCCCCATGCGAGTTGCTAGAGGGCCTCTCGGGATTCTCACCGGTAGATGCCGGGGCCCAAGACCTTCGGTGGAGTGGGGGCCAGAACCTGAGTATTCCTCTCCAGTGCTGACATGTTTTTGGGATACTTCTGAAGTCTCCCAATGGGAATCAGTCCTCGTCTCGAGTGGGGGCATGCGCATGCTCTTTCCTCCCGAGCTGTAGCAGCAGTGGTCATGCTTCCCGTCGCCGTGGATCAATGGATCTGTGGCTTTTCCTCTAGGCTTTTCCTAGAGGATTTCCCACGAGGCTTTCCCACAGGGCTTTCCCCCGTGCCACCGTGGTGTGAGGCGATCCTCGGCATGAAAGTTTAAGCACTCTGCAAAAACAAGATCCTCTGGAATGGACTGAGACATCTGGGGACACTTGGAATGGTGGCACGACCATGGAGTTCCTCTCTCCCCTTCCTGTGGAGAGCGCCTCCACCTGAGATGCGACGGGAATGCCGGAAGTTCTTTCCCGACCAAGCAGGGAAAGGATCCCTCATCTCTAGCTAGGAGGATGAAACGGGGCTACTCTGGATGTGGGCAGGACCCTCGTGTTTCCTCTCGAGTGGAGATGGGAATGTCGGGGAACTTCTTGAGTTGCAGCAAGGGTGTGAAGGACCCTTTTGAAGTTCCAGAGATTAGGTGTAATTAGCCTCGAGACACCTCATTGGAAATGGGCCTCATCTCGCCTGGAGGGGAGAACCTCCTGGATTTTCTCGAGTTGCGGCAGGTGCTCCCGACTTACGACGGGGACCTCAGGGACCCGCTCTGGTGGCTTCATCAAAGTCCAGTCCCCGTGCAGATGCTGGGGGGCTTCTCTTGATAACTCTCCTGTTGATGCCCGGGCCGAACAACTTGTGTGGATTCGGGCCGGAACCTGAGGTTTCCTCAGCAGTGCTGACATGGATATTGGGGTTCTTCTGGAGTCTCACTGGAGAGTCAATCCTCCTCTCAAGTGAGGGCACGCACGTGTGCTTTCCTCCCGAGCTGTAGCAGCAGGGTCACGCTTCCGTCGTGTGGATCAAGGGATCTGTGGCTTTCCCTGGAGGCTTCCACGAGGCTTTCTCACAGGGCTTTCCCTCGTGCCACCGTGGTGTGAGTTGATCCTCAGCGTGAAAGTCGAGGCAGTGCAGGGAAAAACAGGTTCCTCTGAATTGGACTGATGCTGGGAGCCAGTATGAGGACTCCGCCGTGATAACGTCATGAGGAAGAAAGCTGACATAGGCATGGTGTGTTCAGACTTCAGGGACCCTCTGGAAGTTCCTACGCATGTACCCCAACAAAAATCTGCCGGCTTTTTTGCTCTGCTTTTCCACTCTTCTGACATTTTTCTGGAAAAAGTCAATTCAGGGCTTTAGTCTTCTGCATTTGAAAGAGTGTTTCAATCCAAAAACCCTCTGAATGCTTTCTAGCCTGCCTGCAGGACTCGTACAGCTGGGCATGTGATTGTTTGAGGCCTCCTTTCCCCAGGAGGCACAGGAAGCTTAAAGCATCCTAGGAATGTAGGGGCATCCGAGGAGTCAAAATCTTTATAATAGGACTGATTAAAGTTTCATTTTTTGGGTCAATGCTTGCTGATAAATTTTCATATCCTTTATTTTTAGATAGAGTTGGTATATAAAAAAAAAAAACAAG
>NW_017199516.1:0-7313 GCF_001704415.2 Capra hircus | reverse complement strand
ACCAGGCTCCCAGGGCCCCTGGCTGGGTTTTCAGCCCCGCACACACGGAGGCTGATTCCTTGGGTGCCCAGAAAGTGTATGACAGACGTAGGTTCCCTAGCACTCTCCTCCCCAGCAGAGACATGTGCAGGTGTTTGGGCCTGATCCTGCGTGTCTGGGTTCCTGCCCACAGCCCCAACTCAGGGGAAGCAGCCCCTGAGGCAAGACCTGCTGGAGGAGCCCTGCGCCCCGCCTGATAGGCGAGTGCACAGCCAGCAGGAAGCGAGCCTCCTCGGGGGAAGAGGAGGCAGCCAAGCCCCGTCAAGCTGAAATCCCTGCTTGCACGAAGCTAAGTGCGCCTCCAGTACGGCAGATCTCTAGCTCTGCTCAGAGGCCCGATCTGGCAGAGTTCCTGGCACCAAGATGCTCTGCCATAGGCGAGCCTTGCCGCAGACTTGCCTTGCTTTAAGGCTCCCTCCCCAGGAAGGAGCAGGCTGTGGAGGCTCGGAAACGCCACTGGCGCCTTCCTGCTCAGCTCTACCCCTGCCTTGCCTTTGCACTTAGGTCCCAAGCGTCCTTGAGGAGGGCTTAGGGGCTGGTGGGTTGCACACTGCCAAGGGCTCCAGCAGTGAAAGCTCTGTCAGAGGGAAGCGAAGGGCAACAGCAGGGCTCCTTCAGCGGTTCCTTGGCCGCCCAGACAAAGCTCCGCACGGAGAGCACCAGGTTCCAAGGGCCCCTGGCTGGGTTTTGCATCCCCACACTCCCAGAGGCTGACTCCGTGGGTGCCTAGAAAGTGTGTGAGAGACGTAGGTTCCCTAGCACTCTCCTCCCCAGCAGAGACATGTGCAGGTGGTTGGGGCCTTATCCTGCGTGTCTGGGTTCCCGCCCACAGCCCAACTCAGGGGAAGCAGCCCCTGAGGCAAGACCTGCTGGAGGAGCCCTGCGCGCCGCCTGATAGGCGAGAGCACAGCCAGCAGTGTAGCGAGCCTCCTCGGGAGAAGAGGAGGCAGCCGAGCCCAGTCAAGAGGAAAGCCCTGCTTGCACGGAGCTAAGTGCGCCTCCAGTACGGCAGAGCTCTAGCTCTGCTCAGAGCCCCGATCTGGCAGAGTTTCTGGCGCGAGGCTGCTCGGCCGGGGGCTCGCCTTGCCCAGACTTGCCTTGCTTTTAGGCTCCCTCCCCAGGAAGGAGCTGTCTGAGCGAGCCTGGGAGACGCCACTGGTGCCTTCCTTGCCTCAGCTCCAATCCTGCCTTGCCTTTGCACATAGGTGCCAGGCGTCGTTGGGAGGGCTTAGGGGTGGTGGGTTGCACACTGCCAAGGGCTTCAGCAGTGAGAGCTCTGTCAGAGGGAAGGGAAGGGCAACTGCAGGGCTCCTCCAGCGGTTTCTAGGCCGCCTAGAATCAGCGCCGCACCGAGAGCACCAGGCTCCCAGGGCCCCTGGCTGGGGTTTTCAGCCCCGCACACACGGAGGCTGATTCCTTGGGTGCCCAGAAAGTGTATGACAGACGTAGGTTCCCTAGCACTCTCCTCCCCAGCAGAGACATGTGCAGGTGTTTGGGGCCTGATCCTGCGTGTCTGGGTTCCTGCCCACAGCCCCAACTCAGGGGAAGCAGCCCCTGAGGCAAGACCTGCTGGAGGAGCCCTGCGCCCCCGCCTGATAGGCGAGTGCACAGCCAGCAGGGAAGCGAGCCTCCTCGGGGGAAGAGGAGGCAGCCCAGCCCCGTCAAGTTGAAAGCCCTGCTTGCACGGAGCTAAGTGCGCCTCCAGTACGGCAGAGCTCTAGCTCTGCTCAGAGCCCCGATCTGGCAGAGTTCCTGGCGCGAGGCTGCTCTGCCGGGGCTAGCCTTGCCCAGACTTGCCTTGCTTTTAGGCTGCCTCTCCAGGAAGGAGCAGGCAGCAGGAGCCTGGGAGTCGCCACTGGCGCCTTTCTTGCCTCAGCTCCAATCCTGCCTTGCCTTTGCACTTAGGTCCCAGTCCTCCTTAAGGAGAGCTTAGGGGCTGGTGGGTTGCACACTGCCAAGGGCTCCAGCAGTGAGAATTCTGTCAGAGGGAAGGGAAGGGCAACTGCAGGGCTCCTCCAGCGGTTGCTTGGCCGCCCAGATTCAGCGCCACACGGAGAGCACCAGGCTCCCAGGCCCTGGCTGGGGTTTTCAGCCCGCACACACGGAGGCTGATTCCTTGGGTGCCCAGAAAGTGTATGACAGACGTAGGTTCCCTAGCACTCTCCTCCCCAGCAGAGACATGTGCAGGTGTTTGGGGCCTGATCCTGCGTGTCTGGGTTCCTGCCCACAGCCCCAACTCAGGGGAAGCAGCCCCTGAGGCAAGACCTGCTGGAGGAGCCCTGCGCCCCCGCCTGATAGGCGAGTGCACAGCCAGCAGGAAGCGAGCCTCCTCGGGGGAAGAGGAGGCAGCAAGTCCCCGTCAAGCTGAAAATCCCTGCTTTACACGAAGCTAAGTGCGACTCCAGTACGGCAGATCTCTAGCTCTGTTCAGAGGCCCGATCTGGCAGAGTTCCTGGCACCAAGATGCTCTGCCATAGGCGAGCCTTGCGCAGACTTGCCTTGCTTTAAGGCTCCCTCCCCAGGAAGGAGCAGGCTGTGTGAGGCTCGGAAACGCCACTGGCGCCTTCCTGGCTTCAGCTCTCTACCCCTGCCTTGCCTTTGCACTTAGGTCCCAAGCGTCCTTGAGGAGGGCTTAGGGGCTGGTGGGTTGCACACTGCCAAGGGCTCCAGCAGTGAAAGCTCTGTCAGAGGGAAGCGAAGGGCAACAGCAGGGCTCCTTCAGCGGTTCCTTGGCCGCCCAGACAAAGCTCCGCACGGAGAGCACCAGGTTCCAAGGGCCCCTGGCTGGGTTTTGCATCCCCACACTCCCAGAGGCTGACTCCGTGGGTGCCTAGAAAGTGTGTGAGAGACGTAGGTTCCCTAGCACTCTCCTCCCCAGCAGAGACATGTGCAGGTGGTTGGGGCCTTATCCTGCGTGTCTGGGTTCCGCCCACAGCCTCAACTCAGGGGAAGCAGCCCCTGAGGCAAGACCTGCTGGAGGAGCCCTGCGCGCCCCGCCTGATAGGCGAGAGCACAGCCAGCAGTGTAGCGAGCCTCCTCGGGGGAAGAGGAGGCAGCCGAGCCCAGTCAAGAGAAAGCCCTGCTTGCACGGAGCTAAGTGCGCCTCCAGTACGGCAGAGCTCTAGCTCTGCTCAGAGCCCCGATCTGGCAGAGTTTCTGGCGCGAGGCTGCTCGGCCGGGGGCTCGCCTTGCCCAGACTTGCCTTGCTTTTAGGCTCCCTCCCCAGGAAGGAGCTGGCTGAGGAGCCTGGGAGACGCCACTGGGCCTTCCTTGCCTCAGCTCCAATCCTGCCTTGCCTTTGCACTTAGGTCCCAGGCTCCTTGGGGAGGCTTAGGGGTGGTGGGTTGCACACTGCCAAGGGCTCCAGCAGTGAGAGCTCTGTCAGAGGGAAGGGAAGGGCAACTGCAGGGCTCCTCCAGCGGTTCTTGGCCGCCAGAATCAGCGCCACACGGAGAGCACCAGGCTCCCAGGGCCCCTGGCTGGGGTTTTCAGCCCCGCACACACGGAGGCTGATTCCTTGGGTGCCCAGAAAGTGTATGACAGACGTAGGTTCCCTAGCACTCTCCTCCCCAGCAGAGACATGTGCAGGTGTTTGGGGCCTGATCCTGCGTGTCTGGGTTCCTGCCCACAGCCCCAACTCAGGGGAAGCAGCCCCTGAGGCAAGACCTGCTGGAGGAGCCCTGCGCCCCCGCCTGATAGGCGAGTGCACAGCCAGCAGGGAAGCGAGCCTCCTCGGGGAAGAGGAGGCAGCAAGTCCCCGTCAAGCTGAAATCCCTGCTTACACGAAGCTAAGTGCGACTCCAGTACGGCAGATCTCTAGCTCTGTTCAGGCCCGATCTGGCAGAGTTCCTGGCACCAAGATGCTCTGCCATAGGCGAGCCTTGCGCAGACTTGCCTTGCTTTAAGGCTCCCTCCCCAGGAAGGAGCAGGCTGTGTGAGGCTCGGAAACGCCACTGGCGCCTTCCTGGCTTCAGCTCTACCCCTGCCTTGCCTTTGCACTTAGGTCCCAAGCGTCCTTGAGGAGGGCTTAGGGGCTGGTGGGTTGCACACTGCCAAGGGCTCCAGCAGTGAAAGCTCTGTCAGAGGGAAGCGAAGGGCAACAGCAGGGCTCCTTCAGCGGTTCCTTGGCCGCCCAGACAAAGCTCCGCACGGAGAGCACCAGGTTCCAAGGGCCCCTGGCTGGGTTTTGCATCCCCACACTCCCAGAGGCTGACTCCGTGGGTGCCTAGAAAGTGTGTGAGAGACGTAGGTTCCCTAGCACTCTCCTCCCCAGCAGAGACATGTGCAGGTGGTTGGGGCCTTATCCTGCGTGTCTGGGTTCCCGCCCACAGCCTCAACTCAGGGGAAGCAGCCCCTGAGGCAAGACCTGCTGGAGGAGCCCTGCGCGCCCGCCTGATAGGCGAGAGCACAGCCAGCAGTGTAGCGAGCCTCCTCGGGAGAAGAGGAGGCAGCCGAGCCCAGTCAAGAGGAAAGCCCTGCTTGCACGGAGCTAAGTGGCCTCCAGTACGGCAGAGCTCTAGCTCTGCTCAGAGCCCCGATCTGGCAGAGTTTCTGGCGCGAGGCTGCTCGGCCGGGGCTCGCCTTGCCCAGACTTGCCTTGCTTTTAGGCTCCCTCCCAGGAAGGGAGCTGTCTGAGCGAGCCTGGGAGACGCCACTGGTGCCTTCCTTGCCTCAGCTCCAATCCTGCCTTGCCTTTGCACATAGGTGCCAGGCGTCGTTGGGAGGGCTTAGGGGGTGGTGGGTTGCACACTGCCAAGGGCTTCAGCAGTGAGAGCTCTGTCAGAGGGAAGGGAAGGGCAACTGCAGGGCTCCTCCAGCGGTTTCTAGGCCGCCTAGAATCAGCGCCGCACCGAGAGCACCAGGCTCCCAGGGCCCCTGGCTGGGGTTTTCAGCCCCGCACACACGGAGGCTGATTCCTTGGGTGCCCAGAAAGTGTATGACAGACGTAGGTTCCCTAGCACTCTCCTCCCCAGCAGAGACATGTGCAGGTTTTGGGGCCTGATCCTGCGTGTCTGGGTTCCTGCCCACAGCCCCAACTCAGGGGAAGCAGCCCCTGAGGCAAGACCTGCTGGAGGAGCCCTGCGCCCCCGCCTGATAGGCGAGTGCACAGCCAGCAGGGAAGCGAGCCTCCTCGGGGAAGAGGAGGCAGCCCAGCCCCGTCAAGTTGAAAGCCCTGCTTGCACGGAGCTAAGTGCGCCTCCAGTACGGCAGAGCTCTAGCTCTGCTCAGAGCCCCGATCTGGCAGAGTTCCTGGCGCGAGGCTGCTCTGCCGGGGCTAGCCTTGCCCAGACTTGCCTTGCTTTTAGGCTGCCTCTCCAGGAAGGAGCAGGCAGCAGGAGCCTGGGAGTCGCCACTGGCGCCTTTCTTGCCTCAGCTCCAATCCTGCCTTGCCTTTGCACTTAGGTCCCAGTCCTCCTTAAGGAGAGCTTAGGGGCTGGTGGGTTGCACACTGCCAAGGGCTCCAGCAGTGAGAATTCTGTCAGAGGGAAGGGAAGGGCAACTGCAGGGCTCCTCCAGCGGTTGCTTGGCCGCCCAGATTCAGCGCCACACGGAGAGCACCAGGCTCCCAGGTCCCCTGGCTGGGGTTTTCAGCCCCGCACACACGGAGGCTGATTCCTTGGGTGCCCAGAAAGTGTATGACAGACGTAGGTTCCCTAGCACTCTCCTCCCCAGCAGAGACATGTGCAGGTGTTTGGGGCCTGATCCTGCGTGTCTGGGTTCCTGCCCACAGCCCCAACTCAGGGGAAGCAGCCCCTGAGGCAAGACCTGCTGGAGGAGCCCTGCGCCCCCGCCTGATAGGCGAGTGCACAGCCAGCAGGGAAGCGAGCCTCCTCGGGGGAAGAGGAGGCAGCAAGTCCCCGTCAAGCTGAAATCCCTGCTTACACGAAGCTAAGTGCGACTCCAGTACGGCAGATCTCTAGCTCTGTTCAGAGGCCCGATCTGGCAGAGTTCCTGGCACCAAGATGCTCTGCCATAGGCGAGCCTTGCGCAGACTTGCCTTGCTTTAAGGCTCCCTCCCCAGGAAGGAGCAGGCTGTGTGAGGCTCGGAAACGCCACTGGCGCCTTCCTGGCTTCAGCTCTACCCCTGCCTTGCCTTTGCACTTAGGTCCCAAGCGTCCTTGAGGAGGGCTTAGGGGCTGGTGGGTTGCACACTGCCAAGGGCTCCAGCAGTGAAAGCTCTGTCAGAGGGAAGCGAAGGGCAACAGCAGGGCTCCTTCAGCGGTTCCTTGGCCGCCCAGACAAAGCTCCGCACGGAGAGCACCAGGTTCCAAGGGCCCCTGGCTGGGTTTTGCATCCCCACACTCCCAGAGGCTGACTCCGTGGGTGCCTAGAAAGTGTGTGAGAGACGTAGGTTCCCTAGCACTCTCCTCCCCAGCAGAGACATGTGCAGGTGGTTGGGGCCTTATCCTGCGTGTCTGGGTTCCCGCCCACAGCCTCAACTCAGGGGAAGCAGCCCCTGAGGCAAGACCTGCTGGAGGAGCCCTGCGCGCCCGCCTGATAGGCGAGAGCACAGCCAGCAGTGTAGCGAGCCTCCTCGGGAGAAGAGGAGGCAGCCGAGCCCAGTCAAGAGGAAAGCCCTGCTTGCACGGAGCTAAGTGGCCTCCAGTACGGCAGAGCTCTAGCTCTGCTCAGAGCCCCGATCTGGCAGAGTTTCTGGCGCGAGCTGCCGGGGGCTCGCCTTGCCCAGACTTGCCTTGCTTTTAGGCTCCCTCCCCAGGAAGGAGCTGTCTGAGCGAGCCTGGGAGACGCCACTGGTGCCTTCCTTGCCTCAGCTCCAATCCTGCCTTGCCTTTGCACATAGGTGCCAGGCGTCGTTGGGGAGGGCTTAGGGGTGGTGGGTTGCACACTGCCAAGGGCTTCAGCAGTGAGAGCTCTGTCAGAGGGAAGGAAGGGCAACTGCAGGGCTCCTCCAGCGGTTTCTAGCCGCCTAGAATCAGCGCCGCACCGAGAGCACCAGGCTCCCAGGGCCCCCTGGCTGGGGTTTTCAGCCCCGCACACACGGAGGCTGATTCCTTGGGTGCCCAGAAAGTGTATGACAGACGTAGGTTCCCTAGCACTCTCCTCCCCAGCAGAGACATGTGCAGGTGTTTGGGGCCTGATCCTGCGTGTCTGGGTTCCTGCCCACAGCCCCAACTCAGGGGAAGCAGCCCCTGAGGCAAGACCTGCTGGAGGAGCCCTGCGCCCCGCCTGATAGGCGAGTGCACAGCCAGCAGGGAGCGCCTCCTCGGGGGAAGAGGAGGCAGCCGTCAAGTTGGGGGAAGAGGAGGCAGCAA
>NW_017199515.1:0-7314 GCF_001704415.2 Capra hircus | reverse complement strand
GCACTGCAGAGGAATTCTCAGTTTCCGACACCGACTCCACACAAGGTCTTAGGCCCGGCATCGATGGGAGAGGAATCCCGAGCGGCCCCGAGCAAATCGCATGGGGACTGGCCTTTCCTGAGGCCACCAGAGCGGGTCCCTGAGGTCCCCTGTCGTAAGTCGAGAGCACCTGGCGCAACTCGAGAAAATCCAGGAGGTTCTGCCCTCCAGGCGAGATGAGGCCCATTTCGCTGAGGCGTCTCGAGGCTAATCACACCTAATCTCTGGAACTTCCAAAGGGTCCTTCACACCCTTGCTGCAACTCAAGAATTTCCATGACATACCCGTCTCCACTCGAGAGGAAGCACAAGAGCTCCGCTCACATCCAGAGGAGCCCCGTGTCCGCCTCGTAGCTCGAGAGGAGGGATCCTTTCCCTGTGTGGTTGGTAATGAATTCCCGGCTTTCCCGTCGCATCTCAAGATGAGGCGCTCTCCACAGGAAAGGCGAGAGGAACTCCAGGGTCGTGCCACCATTCCCAGAGTCCAACTAAATGTCTCCGTCCATTCCAAGGAAACCTGTTTTCCCTGCACTTGCCTGGACTTTCAAGCTGAGGATCGACTCACACCAACGGTTGGCACGTGGGACAACCCTGTGGGAAAGCCTCGTGGGAAAGCCTGTGGAAGTGAGGCAAGGCACAGATCCCTTGATCCACGCGAAGGGAAGGGTGACACTGCTGCTACAGCTCGGGAGGAAAGCGCACGTGCATGCCCCCACTCGAGACCGAGGACTGACTCCCCAGGGGAGACTCCAGAATTACCCCAAGATCCATGTCAGCACTGGAGAGGAATCCTCAAGTTCCGGCCCCGAATTCACACAAGGTCGTAGGCCCTGGCATCGACGGGAGAGGAATCCCGAGAGGCCCCCGAGCAACTCGGCATGGGGCCTGGCCTTTCCTGAGGGCACCAGAGCGGGTCCCTGAGGTTCCCGTCGTAAGTCGAGGTCACCTGCCGCAAACTCAGAGAAAAATCCAGGAGGTTCTACCTTCCAGGCGAGATGAGGCCCATTACCGCTGAGGCGTCTCGAGGCTAATCACACCTAACCTATGGAACTTACAAAGGGTCCTTCACGCCCTTGCTGGCAACTCAAGAAGCTCCCCCACATACCCGTCTCCACTCGAGAGGAAGCCCGAGAGTCCCGCCCACATCCAGAGGAGCCCCGTTACTGCCTCCTAGCTCGAGAGGAGGGATCCTTTCACTGAGTGGTCGGTCAAGTAATTCCCGGAGTTCCCGTCTCATCTCAAGAGGAGGCGCTCTCCACAGGAAAGGCGAGAGGAACTCCAGATTCGTGCACCCATTCCCAGAGGCCCCCAGATGTCTCAGTCCATTCCAGGGAAACCTGTTTCTCCTGCACTGCCTCAACTTTCTAGCCTAGGATCGACACACAACACGGTGGCACGTGGGACAGTCCTTTGGGAAAGTCTCGTGGGAAAGCCTCGTGGAAAAGACTCGTGGGAAAGCCTCGAGGGAAAGCCGCAGATACCTTGAACCACCCGAAGGGAAGCGTGACACTGCTGCTACAGCTCGGGAGGAAAGCGCACGTGCATGGCCCCACTCGAGATGAGGACTGACTCCCGTGGGGAGACTGGAGAAGTACCCCAAGATCCTTGTCAGCACTGCAAAGGAATCCTCAGGTTCCGGCACCGACACCACACAAGGTCTTAGGCCCTGGCATCGACGGGAGAGGAACCCCGAGAGGGCCCTGAGTAACTCGCATGGGGACTGGTCTTTCCTGAGGCCACCAGAGCGGGTCTCTGAGGTCCCTGTCGTAAGTCGAGAGCACCTGCCACAACTCGAGAAAATCCAGGAGGTTCTCCCCTCCAGGCGAGATGAGGCCCATTTCCGCAGAGGCGACTCGAGCCTTATCACACCAGACCTCTGGAACTTCCAAAGGGTCCTTCACACCCTTGCTGCAACTCAAGAAGTTCCCCGACATACCCGTCTCCACTCGAGAGGAAGCACGAGAGTCCCGCCCACATCCAGAGGAGCCCCTTTTCCGCCTCCTAGCTCGAGAGGAGGTATCATTTCCCTCGTGTTCGGGAAAGAATTTCCGGCGTTCCCGTCGCATCTCAAGAGGAGGCGCTCTCCACAGGAAAGGCGAGAGGAACTCCAGGGTCGTGCCACCATTCCCAGAGTCCCCCAGATATTTCAGTCCATTCCAGGAAAAACTGTTTTCCCTGCACTGCCTCGAATTTCAAGCCGAGGATCGACTCTCACCAAGGTGGCACGTTGGACAGCCCTGTGGGAAAGCCTCGTGGGAAAGCCTCGTGGGAAAGCCCCGAGGGAAAGCCACAGATGCCTTGATCCACGCGAAGGGAAGCGTGACACTGCTGCTACAGCTCGGGAGGAAAGCGCACGTGCATGCCTCCACTCGAGACGAGCACTGACCCCCCTGGGGAGACTCCAGAAGTACCCCAAGATCCATGTCTGGCCTGGAGAGGTATCCTCAGGTTCCGGACACCGACTCCACAAAGGACTTAGGCCCCGGCATCTACGGGAGTGGAATCCCGAGAGTCCCCCGAACAACTCTCATGGGGACTGGCCTTTCCTGAGGCCACCAGAGCGGGTCCCTGAGGTCCCAATCGTAAGTCGAGAGCACCTGCCACAATTCGAGAAAATCCAGGAGGTTCTCCCCTCCAGGCGAGATGAGGCCCATTTCCGCTGAGGTATCTCGAGGCTAATCACACCTTACCTCTGGAACTTCCAAAGGGCCCTTCACACCCTTGCTGCAACTCAAGAAGTTCCCCGACATACGCCAGTCTCCACTCGAGAGGAAGCACGAGAATCCCGCCCGCAACCAGAGGAGCCCCGTTTCCGCCTCCTTGCTCGAGAGGAGGGATCCTTTCACTGCGTGGTCGGGATAGAATACCCGGTGTTCCCGTCACATCTCAAGAGGAGGCGCTCTCCTCAGGAAAGGCGAGAGGAACTCCAGGGTCGTGCCAGCCATTCCCAGAGTCCCCCAGATGTCTCAGTCCATTTCACGGAAACCTGTTTTCCCTGCACTGCGTCGACTTTCAAGCCGAGGATCAACTCACACCACGGTGGCACGTGGGACAGCCCTGTGGGAAAGCCTCGTGGGAAAGCCTCGTGGGAAAGCCTCGGGGAAAAGCCTCGAGGGAAAGCCACAAACCCATTGATCCACGCGAAGGGAAGCGAAACACTGCTGCTACAGCTCCGGAGGAAATCGCACGTGCATGCCCCCTCTCGAGACGAGGACTGACTCCCCTGGGGAGACTCCAGAAGAACCCCAAGATCCATGTCGGCACTGGAGAGGAATCCTCAGGTTCCGGCACTGAGTCCACACAAGGTCTTAGGCCCCGGCATCGACGGAGAGGAATCCGAGAGGCCCCCGAGCAACTCGCATGGGGACTGGCCTTTCCTGAGGCCACCAGAGCGGGTCCCTGAGGCCCTCGTCGTAAGTCGAGAGCACCTGCCGCAACTCGAGAAAATCCAGGAGGTTCTCCCCTCTAGGCTAGATGAGGCCCATTTCCTCTGAGGCAACTAGGCGGTAATCACACTTAAACCTGGAACTTCCAAAGGGTCCTTCACACCCTTGCTGCAACTCAAGAAGTTCCTCGACATACCCGTCTCCACTCAAGAGGAACCCGAGCGTCCCGCCCATATCCAGAGTGGCCCCGTTTCCGCCTGCTAGCTCGAGAGGAGGTATCCTTTCCCTGCGTGGTGGGGAAAGAATTCCCGGCGTTCCCGTCTCATCTCAAGAGGAGGCGCTCTCCACAGGAAAGGCGAGAGGAACTCCAGGATCAGGGCCCATTCCCAGAGTCCCCCAGATGTCTCAGTCCATTCCAGGGAAACCTGTTTTCCCTGCACTGCCCTCGACTTTCAAGCCGAGGATCGACTCACACCGCGATGGCACGTTTGGACAGCCCTGTGGGAAAGCCACGTGGGAAAGCCTCGTGGGAAAACCTCGAGCGAAAGCCACAGATCCTTTGATCCACGCGAAAGGAAGCGTGACACTGCTGCTACAGCTCGGGAGGAAAGCGCACGTGCATGCCCCCACTCGAGACGAGGACTGACTCCCCTGGGGAGACTCCAGTAGTAGCCCAAGATCCATGTCAGCACTGGAGAGGAATCCTCAGGTTCCTGCACCGACTCCACACAAGGTCTTAGGACCCGGCATCGACGGGACAGGAATCCCGAGAGGCCCCCAAGCATCTCGCATGGGGACTGGCCTTTCCTGAGGCCACCACAGCGGGTCCCTGAGGTCCCCGTCGTAAGTCGAGAGCACCTGACGCAACTCGAGAAAATCCAGGACGTTCTCCCCTCCAGGAGAGATGAGGCCCATTTCCGCTGAGGCGTCTCGAGGCTAATCACATCTATCATTCTGGAACTTCCAAAGGGTCCTTCACACCCTTGCTGCAACTCAAGAAGTTCCCAGACATACCCGTCTCCACTAGAGAGGAAGCACGAGAGTTCCGCCCACATCCAAAGGAGCCCCGTTTCCACCTCCTAGCTCGAGAGGAGGGATCCTTTCCCAGCCGTGGTCGGGAAAGAATTCCCGGCGTTTCCGTTGCATCTCAACAGGAGGCGCTCTCCACAGGATAGGCGAGAGGACTCCAGGTCGTGCCACCATTCCCAGAGTACCCTGGATGTCTCAGTCCATTCCAGGGAAAACTGTTTTCCGTGCACTGCCCTCGACTTTCAAGCCGAGGATCGACTCACACCACGGTGGCACGTGGGACAGCCCTGTGGGAAAGCCTCGTGCGAAAGCCTCGAGGGAAAGCCACAGATCCCTTGATCCACGCGTAGGAAGCATGACAATGCTGCTACGGCCTCGGGAGGAAAGCGCACGTGCATGCCCCCACTCGAGACGGGGACTGACTCCCCTGGGGAGACTGCCAGAAGTACCCCAAGATCCATGTCAGCAGGGAGAGGAACACTCAGGTTCCGGCACCGACTCCACACAAAGGGCTTAGGCCCCAGCATCGAATGTGAGAGGAATCCCGAGAGGCCCCCGAGCAACTCGCATGTGCACTGGGTTTTCCTGAGGCTACCAGAGCGGGTCCCTGAGGTCCCCCGTCGTAAGTCGAGAGCACCTGCCGCAAATCGAGAAAATCCAGGAGGTTCTCCCCTCCAGGCGAGATGAGGCCCATTTCCGCTGAGGCGTCTCCAGGATATTCACCTAACCTCTGGAACTTCCAAAGGGTTCTTCACACCCTTTCTGCCACTCAAGAAGTTCCCCGACATACTGTCTCCACTCGAGAGGAAGCACGAGAGTCCCGCCCACATCCAGAGGGGCCCCGTTTCCGCCTGCTAGCTCGAGAGGAGGGATCCTTTCCCTTCGTGGTCGGGAAAGAATTCCCGGCATTCCCGACCCATCTTAAGAGGAGGCTCTCCTGTACAAGAAAGGCGAGAGGAACTCCAGGGTCGTGCCACCATTCCCAGAGTCCCCAGATGTCTCAGTCCATTCCAGGGAAATCTGTTTTCCCTGCACTGCCTCGACTTTCAAGCCGAGGATCGACTCACAACATGGTGACAGGTGGGACAGCCCTGTGGAAAAGCCTCGTGGGGAAAGCCTCTTGGGAAAGCCTCGAGGGAAAGGCCTCGTGGGAAAGCCTCGGTGGGAAAGCCTCGAGGGAAAGACACAGATCCCTTGATCCACGTGAAGGGAAGTGCGACACTGCTGCTACAGCTCGGGAGGAAAGCGCACGTCCATGCCCCTACTCCGAGACGAGGACTGACTGCCCTGGGGAGAATCCAGAAGTACCCCCAAGATCCATGTCTGCACTGGAGAGGAATCCTCAGGTTCCGGCACTGAGTCCACACAAGGTCTTAGGCCCCAGGATCGACGGAAGAGGAATCCCGAGAGGCCCCCGAGCAACTCCCATGGGGACTGGCCTTTCCTGAGGCCACCAGAACGGATCCCTGAGGCCCCTTCGTAAGTCGAGAGCACCTGCCGCAACTCGAGAGAAAATCCAGGAGGTTCTCCCCTCCAGACGAGATGACGCCCATTTCCGCTGAGGCAAGTAGGGGGTAATCACACTTAAACTCTGGAACTTCCAAAGGGTCTTTCACACCCTTGCTGCAACTCAAGAAGTTCCCCGACATACCCGTCTCCACTCTAGAGGAATCGGAGAGTCCCGCCCATATCCAGAGTGGCCCCGTTTCCGCCTGCTAGCTCGAGAGGAGGGATCCTTTCCCTGCGTGGTCGGGAAAGAATTCCTAGCGTTCCCGTTGCATCTCAAGAGGAGGCGCTCTCCACAGGAAAGGCGAGAAGAACTCCAGGATCAGGCCCCATTCCCAGAGTCCCCAAGATGTCTCAGTCCATTCCAGGGAAACCTGTTTTCCCTGCGCTGCCTCGACTTTCAAGCCGAGGATCGACTCACACCACGGTGGCATATGGGACAGCCCTGTGGGAAAGCCTCGTGGGAAAGCCACAGATCCCTTGATCCTCGCGAAGGGAAGCGTGACACTGCTACTACAGCTCGGGAGGAAAGCGCACGTGCATGCCCCCACTCGAGACGAGGACTGACTCCCCTGGGGAGACTCCAGAAGTACCCCAAGATCCATGTCAGCACTGGAGAGGAATCCTCAGGTTCCGGCACCGACTCCACACAAAGTCTTATGCCGGGGTCCAGCCCCGGTGGATCCAGGGAATTCGAAGGGTGGACGGCGTTGGCGTGGAAAGCCTTTTTTATTTATTAATGTAAGATTACATTAGGAAACTATAGTGTAGTAAGAAGATTAAGTGGAGGAAGAGTGCTGAATAGCTTGGTTTACGCGGACGGCCAATAAAATTCCAGACAAGGAATTTGCACCACCTACTTTGGGCCACCGGCGCCCGCTTGAATATCTAAGGGTGCCTCGCCTTAAGCTCCCTTTCGTGCGGGTCTTAACAGCCAGGCCAAGTAAGTAGACCTGGCGAGCCTCCGCACTCCAGGTGGAGATTCAGCCTGAAGTTATAGTAAAGAGCAGAGAGAAGGAAAGGTAGAGAAGAAGAAAGAGAGAGAAAGACACAGGGGAGCCAGAGTCCCAAGAAACCAGGCTGAGAGACTAGTTCGAGAAGCTGGTCCGAGAAACTGGCCCCCGGTCCCTGGCCTCCTCTTTATTGATCAGAAGGTCTTTTATACTTTTGATAGTACATGGAGATCAATGGATAACACAAAATTATGTAGTGTTCTCAACCCAGATTCTTTCTGTATATCATTTGTATACAAAAGGTCTCAGGTAATTTACATTATTATCTTCTGGCCAAGAGGATTGTTAACACTTTTTGGCTCTCTTCCTTAATGAATGTTAATTTTGTTTCCCCTGAAGTGT
>NW_017199514.1:0-7314 GCF_001704415.2 Capra hircus | reverse complement strand
CATCAAGTTGTTTTTTGTTATATGGAATTACAATTTTTGATGGCTCTTTACTGAACAATTTAATAAATCAGTATGCTTGAATTAATCTTTTAAATTAATATGGCAGTAATTTTTTCTTAGGCAGAGGCCATTGTTCCACCAAGTTTGGATAAGATAAAACTATTTTTTGGGGGTCATTAGATGGAACCAATGGGCCTTCTTGTCACAAGCATCCTGTACGGTATACATTTTGTGGCAAGAATAATTTAATCTCCCTTTTTGGCAATATTAATCTTAATTAACTGATCATTTAAAGCCTCATTCACTTTAACGAAAGCCAACTGTGTCACACTAGTCAACTTTTTCTTAGAACTGGGATTAGGATTGTTTTTTTTCAGCAATCAAACAAAAGGCTTTAAATCTACAAAAGTCAGTTTTAAATGTGGGCATATCCAATTAATATCACCTAATAATTTTTGGAAATCATTTAAAGTTAGTAAACAATCTCTCAGCAGCTTTAAAAGGACATTATCAGTTTTAAAACTTTTGGCAGACCCAAATATAAGAAGCAAGAAAAGCTTTTTTAATGATCTTTTTATAACCCAAATCTGGTCTATAGCCTTTTAGATGACAAGTAACCATTTAATCTTTGCTTGAATACTTCCAGCAACGGGGAGCTCACTATTCACCAAGGTTTTAAACTCTCTCTCACCTCTTACTCTATAGCATTTTTATCCTGCATACCACCTTTTCTAATCCACCAACTCCTTTTCAGTAGTATATGTTGGCCAGGAGCTGCGCTAGTCTCTCAGCAATGTAAGAAACGTCTTGTCTATTGTCTAACAGCCATGACATTTTATATCTTTAAAAAATCTTTTAAAGGCCTAGAAGCTGCAATTTTTTGCACCCAAAAAGCTAGATCTAGATCCTCTGGGCTTTTTTTGTCTGGTTTTTCTGTCTGGTAATAAGGTAAAAGCAAAAGCTGTGCTATTTTTTAATTTTAATTGCACAGTTTTAGCAGGTGGCGATATCAAAACTTTTTTTTTTAGTATAATCAGAATTTACTACACAAGACACTACCGAAATTTTTGAAAAGAAAGCAAGCTATGCCCCAGCACAAGTCTTACAATGTCCTCAGGCAGGGGACTAGCCACTGAATCTGAGTCAGGAGCTATTATTATTAAGGTGGTGGAACTGAGGTCCAGGCCTGAGCTACCTGGGGTTGTTTGGTACGGCTTGTTATCTCTGTTTAGCAAGACATTTTGGCAAAAAATGTTCTATTTGGCCTCAAGAGAAACATTTTGCATTTGGTAAAGGTCCTTTTTATTACGAATATTTTTCTTTTTTTTTTTTCCTGTTTTTTCTTCCTTTTTCTTTTTTTTTTTTTTGTTGGGTGAGGCCCCTCCGAGGGGATTTTGTGCAAGGAGCAAGCTCTGTTTTAAAAGCTCTTTTGCTCAAAAATATTGTCACTATCGTTTTCAAACTTAAGCAATGTTCTGGGAGGCTTTGGATATAAAGTGGGGAGTTCTTAAGCCCTGGGGAGGCGCAAGCAGAGGTTGCAGTGGTTCGCCTTAAATAAAACAACTTTTTTAAAGGTTTGGTTTGTGTAGAGGGGGAGGGGGCTCTCCAGGGCGCTCGGCCGCTGCGTCCTATAAGCACCCTCCTTCCTCGGGAGGAAGAGTACAGTCTCTCTCCTTTTGTTTGCCAATGGCAGAAAATATGATCTGAGTAATAGGTGGAGACCCACTACGATCCACTGCTATAGTCTCCTCCCATAGGCTATCTAACTAACAGCCTCATGACGGGGGGTCCAGAACATTTGTAATAATATTTTACAGAGCAAAAGCATTTACAGGCCCATGCAAAGTATAATTAGTTTTTAGCTGTTTTATTACCTTTATCCAAGTATCTAAATCTCTTTTCTGGAAACCAAGGACATTGGTCTCGTAACACTAGCCTTTTAATCTTTAATTTGTCTTTTTTTGTTTAACAGTTACAAAATTACTTGTATAAAGAGGTGTCATTGTTTTGAGTCATTGTTACCCATGTCAGAAAATTAAGAGTTATAGAAAAGTCTGCCTTGACAAAAAGGTTTTACCTTAGCCAAGGGGGTTTTGTTTTAAACCCTAAGATAGCAGGTTTCTTTTCAACCTCTAGAGCACCAGGTTTCTCTTAAACCCTTGAACACTTCCCACTCGTCCTCACCCTGTCTATCCTACAGGGGGGTCCGCGGCACCCTGAGTGGGGTCCTAGCCGTCCCGAACACTCAACACTGGGGGAGTACCCGAAAGTACTCCGGGGGGAGTGATTAAGTCACTCCGGGGGGAGCAACAGAGAGTGCTCCGGGGGGGAGCAACAGAGAGTGCTCCGGGGGGAGCTTTTGCTCCGAGGAACCTACCTTCGAATAGCCTGTTCCGGGCACCACTTGCTGGGGTCCAGCCCCGGTGGATCCAGGGAATTCGAAGGGTGGACGGCGTTGGCGTGGAAAGACTTGTTTGTTTATTAATGTAAGATTAGATTAAGAAACTATAGTGTAGTAAGAAGATTAAGTGGAGGAAGAGGGCTGAATAGCTTGGTTTACGCGGAAGGCCAATAAAATTCCCAGACAAGGAATTTGCACCATCTACGTTGGGCCACCGGCGCCCGCTTGAATATCTAAGGGTGCCTCGCCTTAAGCTCCCTTTCGTGCGGGTCTTAACAGCCGGGGCAAGTAAGTAGACCTGGCGAGCCTCCGCGCCCCAGATGGAGATTCAGCCTGAAGTTAAAGTAAAGAGCAGAGAGAGGGAAGGGAGAGAAGAAGAGAGAGAGAGAGACATGGGGGGAGCCAGAGTCCCAAGAAAACAGGCCAAGAGACTAGTTCGAGAAACTGGCCCCCATCCTTTATTGTTCAGAAGGCCTTTTATACTTTTGATAAAACACGGAGATCAATGGGTAACACAAAATTATGTAGCGTTCGCAACCCAGATTCTTTCCGTATATCATTTTGTATACAAAAGGTCTCAGGTGATTTACATTATCTTTTGGCCAAGAGGCTTGTTAACACTTTTTGGCTCTCTTCCTTAATGAATGTTAATTTTGTTTCCCCTGAAGTGTTTTTTTTTTTTTTTAATCTGCATCTCCTTAAAGCATTAAAAGTTACATCTCTATAGAACAAAGGTGCAGTGGGATATAACAAAGAAGGTACTTAACTCAAAGATCTAATGTTGCTAATACCAGGTCTACTACTTGTTTTTCTATATACCAACTATATCTAAAAATAAAGGATATGAAAATTTGGCAGCAAGCATTGACCCAAAAAATGAAACCATTAATCAGTCCTATTCTAAAGATTTTGACTCCTCGGAAGCTCCTACATTCCTAGGATGTTTTAAGCTTCCTGTGCCTCCTGCGGTCAGGAGGCCTCAAACAATCACATGCCCAGCTGTACGAGTCCTGCAGGCAGGCTAGAAAGCCATCGGAGGGGTTTTTGGATTGAAACACTCTTTCAAATGCAGAAGACTAAAGCCCTGAATTGACTTTTTCCAGAAAATGTCAGAAGAGTGGAAAAGCAGAGCACAAAAGCCGGCAGATTTTTGTTGGGGTACGTGCTTAGGAATTTGCAGAGGGGTCCCTGAAGTCTGAGCACGCCTTGCGTATGTCAGCTTCCTTCCTCATGATCTTGTCACGGGCGGGATTCCTCACACTGGCTCCCAGCAGGTGCCGGAACCTGAGGATTCCTCTCCAGTGCTGACATGGAACTTGGGGTACTTCTGGAGTCTCCCCAGGGGAGTCAGTCCTCTTCTCGAGTGGGGGCATGAACGTGCGGTTTCCTCTCGAGCTGTAGCAGCAGAGTCACGATTCCCTTCGCGAGGATCAAGGGATCTGTGGCTTTCCCTCGAGGCTTTCCCACGAGGCTTTCCCACAGGGCTGTCCCACGTGCCACCGTGGTGTGAGTCGATCCTCAGCTTGAAGGTCGAGGCAGTGCAGGGAAAACAGGTTTCCCTGGAATGGACTGAGATATCTGGGGGACTCTGGGAATGGTGGCACGACCCTGGAGTTCCTCTCCCCTCTCCGGTGGAGAAAGACTCCTCTTGAGATGTGACGGGAACGCCGGGAATTCTTTCCCGACTACGTAGGGAAAGGATCACTCCTCTCGAGCTAGGAGGCGGAAACGGGGCTCCTCTGGAAGTGGGCGGGACTCTCTTGCTTCCTCTCGAGTGGAGACGGGTATGTCGGGGAACTTCTTGAGTTGCAGCAAGGGTGTGAAGGACCCTTTGGAAGTTCCAGAGGTTAGGTGTGTTTAGACTCGAGATGCCTCAGCGGAAATGGGCCTCATCTCGCCTGGAGGGGAGAACCTCCTGTATTATCTCGAGTTGAAGCAGGTGCTCTCGACTTAGGACGGGGAACTCAGGGACCCGCTCTGGTGGCCTCAGGAAAGGCCAGACCCATGCGAGTTGCTCGGTGGCCTCTCGGGATTCCTCTCCCGTCGATGCCGTGGCCAAGGCCTTGTGTGGAGTCGGTTCCGGAACCTGAGGATTTCTCTCCAGGGCTGACATGGATCTTGGGGTACTTCTGGAGTCTCCCCAGGGGAGTCAGTCCTCGTCTCGAGTGGGGGCATGCACGTGCGATTTGCTCCCGAGCTGTAGCAGCAGTGTCACGCTTCCCTTCGCGAGGATCAAGGGATCTGTGGCTTTCCCTCGAGGCTTTCCCACGAGGCTTTCCCACGAGGCTTTCCCACTGGGCTGTCCCACGTGCCACCGTTGTGTGAGTCGATCCTCGGCTTGAAAGTCGAGGCAGTGCAGGGAAAACAGGTTTCCCTGGAATGGACTGAGACATCTGGGGGACTCTGGGAATGGTGTCACGACCCTGGAGATCCCCTCGTGTTTCCTGTGGAGAGCGCCTCCTCTTGAGATGCGAGCGGAACACTGGGAATTCTTTCCCGACAACACAGGGAAAGGATTCCTCCTCTCGAGCTATGAGGCGGAAACGGGGCTTCTCTGGATGTGGGCAGGACTCTCGTGCTTCCTCTCGAGTGGAGACGGGTACGACGGGGAAACTTCTTGAGTTGCAGCAAGGGTGTGAAGGACCCTTTGGAAGTTCCAGAGGCCAGGTTGATTAGCCTCGAGACGCCTCCGCGGAAATGGGCCTCATCTCGCCTGGAGGGGAGAACCTCCGGGATTTTCTCGAGTTGCCACAGGTGCTCTCGACTTAAGACGGGGACCTCAGGGACCCGCTCTGGTGGCCTCAGGAAAGGCCAGTCCCCATGCGAGTTGCACGGGGGCATCCCGGGATTCCTCTCCCGTCGATGCCGGGGCCTAAGATCTTGGGTGGAGACAGTAACCGGAACCTGAGGATTCCTCTCCAGTGCTGACATGGATCTTGGGGTACTTCTGGAGTCTCCACCGGGGCATACAGTCCTCGTCTCGACTTAGGTCATGCACGTGCACTTTGCTCCCGAGCTGTAGCAGCAGTGTCATGCTTCCCTTCGCGTGGATGAAGAAATCTGTGGCTTTCACTCGAGGTTTTCGCAGGAGGCTTTCCCACGAGGCTTTCCCACAGGGCTGTCCCACGTGCCACCGTGGTGTGAGTCGATCCTCGGCTTGAAAGTCGAGGCAGTGCAGGGAAAACAGGTTTCCCTGGAATGGACTGAGACATCTGGGGGACTCTGGGAATGGTGGCACGACCCTGGAGTTCTTCTCGCCTTTCCTGTGGAGAGCGCCTCCTCTTGAGATGCGACGGGAACGCCGGGAATTCTTTCCCGACCACGCAGGGAAAGGATCCTCCTGAGCAAAAGGCGAAAACGGGGCTCCTCTGGATGTGGGCGGGACTCTCGTGCTTCCTCTCGAGTGGAGACGGGTATGTCGGGGAACTTCTTGAGTTGCAGAAAGCGTGTGAAGTACCCTTTGGAAGTTCCAGAGGTTAGGTGTGATTAGCCTCGAGACGCCTCAGCGGAAATGGGCCTCATTTCGCCTGGAGGGGAGAAACTCCTGGATGTTCTCGAGTTGCGGCAGGTGCTCTCGACTTACGACGGGGACCTCAGGGACCCGCTCTGGTGGCCTCAGGAAAGACCAAGTACCCATGCGAGTTGCTCGGGGGAGTCTCGGGATTCCTCTCCCATCGATGCCTGGGCCTAAGACCTTGTGTGGAGTCGGTTGCGGAACCTGAGGATTCCTCTCCAGGGCTGACATGGATCTTGGGGTACTTCTGGGGTCTCCCCAAGGGAGTCAGTGTTCGTCTCGAGTGGGGGCATGCACGTGCGCTTTCCTCCCCAGGTCTAGCAGCAGTGTCACGCTTTCCCGTCGAGTGGATCAAGGGATCTGTGGCTTTCCCTCGAGGCTTTCCCACGAGGCTTTCCCAAGAGGCTTTCCCACGAGGCTTATCCCAAGAGGCTTCCCACGAGGCTTTCCCACAGGGCTGTCCCACGTGTCACCGTGTGTTAGTCGATCCTCGGCTTGAATGTCGAGGCAGTGCAGGGAAAACAGGATTCCCTGGAATGGACTGAGACATCTGGGGACTTCTGGGAATGGTGGCACGACCCTGGAGTTCCTCTCGCCTTTCCTGTGGAGAGCGCCTCCTCTTGAGATGCGACGGAAACGCCGGCAATTTTTTCCCGAGCAAGCAGTGAAAGGATCCCTCTTCTTGAGCTAGGAGGCGGAAACGGCGCTCCTTTGGATGTGGGCGGGACTCTCGTGCTTCCTCTCGAGTGGAGACGGGTATGTCGGGAACTTCTTCAGTTGCAGCAAGGTGTGAAGGACCCTTTGGAATTTCCAAAGGTTAGGTGTGAATAGCCTCGAGACGCCTCACCGGAAATGGGTCTCATCTCGCCTGGAGGGGAGAACCTTCTGGATTTTCTCGAGTTTCGGCGGTGCTCTCGACTTACGACGGGGACCACAGGGACCCTCTCTGGTGGCCTCAGGAAAGGCCAGTCCCCATTAGAGTTGCACGGGGCCTCTCGGGATTCCTCTACCGTCGATGCTGGGCCTAAGACCTTGTGTGGAGTCCGGTGCCAGAACCTGAGGATTCCTCTCCAGTGCTGACATGGATCTTGGGGTACTTCTGGAGTCTCCCCTGGAGTCAGTCCTCGTCTCGAGTGGGGGTATGCACGGTGCACTTTCCTCCGGAGCTGTAGCAGCAGTGTCGCACTTCCATTCGCTGTGGATCAAGGTATCTGTGCATTTCCCTCAAGGCTTTCCCACGAGGCTTTCCCACGCTTTCCCACGAGGCTTTCCCTCAGGGCTGTCCCACGTGCCACCCTGGTGTGAGTCGATCCTCGGCTTGAAAGTCGAGCAGTGCAGGAAAACAGGTTTTCCCTGGAAACAGACAGGGGACTCTGGGAACACGACCCTGAGTTCTCTC
>NW_017199513.1:0-7315 GCF_001704415.2 Capra hircus | reverse complement strand
CCTCATCTCGCTCGGAGGAGAGAACCTCCTGGATTTTCTCGAGTTGCGGCAGGTGCTCTCGACTTACGACGGGGACCTCAGGGACCGCTCTGGTGGCCTTAGGAAAGGCCACTCCCCATGCGAGTTGCTCGGTGGCTCTCAGAATTCCTCTCCCGTCGATGCCGGGGCCTAAGACCTTGTGTGGAGTCGGTCTGGAACCTGAGGATTCCTCTCCAGTGCTGACATGGATCTTGGGGTACTTCTGGAGTCTCCCCAGGGAGTTAGTCCTCGTCTCGAATGGGGGCATGCACGTGCGCTTCCCTCCCGATCTGTAGGGCAGTGCCACTCTTCCCTTCACGTGGATCAAGGGATCTGTGGCTTTCGCTCGAGGCTTCCAACGAGGCTTTCCCACAGGGCTGTTCCCACAACGTGGAACCATGGTGAGAGTCGATCCTCGGCTTGAAAATCGTGGCAGTGCAGGGAAAACAGGTTTCCCTGGAATGGACTGAGACATCTGGGGGACTGTGGGAATGGTGGCACGACCCTGCAGTTCCTCTTGCCTTTCCTGTGAGGCGCCTCCTCTTGAGATGCGACGGAAACACCGGGAATTCTTTCCCAAACACGCAGGAAAAGGATCCCCCGACTCGAGCTAGGAGGCAGAATAGGGGCTCCTCTGGATGTGGGCGGGACTCTCGTGCTTCCTCTCCAATGGAGACGGGTATGTCGGGAACTTCTTGAGGTGCAGCAAGGGTGTGAAGAACCCTTTGAAAGTTCCTTAGGTTAGGTGTGATTAGCCTCGAGACGCCTCAACGAAAATGGGCCTCATCTCGCCCGGAGGGGAGAACCTCCTGGATTTCTCGAGTTGCGGCAGGTGCTCTCGACTTACGACGGGGACCTCAGGGACCCGCTCTGGTGGCCTTAGGAAAGGCCACTCCCCATGCGAGTTGCTCGGTGGCTCTCAGAATTCCTCTCCCGTAGATGCCGGGGCCTAAGACCTTGTGTGGAGTCGGTCCTGGACCCTGAGGATTCCTCTCCAGTGCTGACATGGATCTTGGGGTACTTCTGGAGTCTCCCCAGGGGAGTTAGTCCTCGTCTCGAGTGGGGACATGCACGTGCTATTTCCTCCCCAGCTATAGAAGCGGTGTCACGCTTCCCTTCGCGTGGATCAAGGGATCGGTGGCTTTTCCCTCGAGGCTTTCCCACGAGGCTTTCCCACAGGGCTGTCCCACGTGCTACAGTGGTGTGAGTCGATCCTCGTCTTGTAAGTCGAGGCAGTGCAGGGAAAACAGGTCTCCCTGGAATGGACTGAGACTTCTGGTGAATCTGGGAATGGTGGCACGACCCTGGAGTTCCTCTCGCCTTTCCTGGAGAGCGCCTCCTGTTGAGATGCGACCGGAACGCCGGGAATTCTTTCCCGACCACGCAGGGAAAGGATCCCTCCTCTCGAGCTAGGAGGCAGAAACAGGGCTCCTCTTGACGTGGGCGGGACTCTCGAGCTTCCTCTCCAGTGGAGTCGGGAATGTCGGGGAACTTCTTGAGTTGCAGCAAGGGTGTGAAGGACCCTTTGCAAGTTCAAGAGGTTAGGTGTGATTAGCCTCGAGACGAATCAGCGGAAATGGGCCTCATCTCGCCTGGAGGGGAGAACCTCCTGGATTTTCTCGAGTTACGGCAGGTGCTCTCGACTTACCACGGGGACCTCAGGACCCGCTCTGGTGGCCTCAGGAAAGGCCAGTCCCCTTGAGAATTCCTCTGGGGCCTCTAGGGATTCCTCTCCCGTCGTTGCTGGGCCTAAGACCTTGTGTGGAGTCGGTGCTGGAACCTGAGGATTCCTCTCCAGTGCTGACATGGATCTTGGGTACTTCTGGAGTCTCCCAGGGGAGTCAGTCCTTGTCTCGAGTGGGAGCATGCACGTGCGCTTTCCTCCGAGCTCTAGCAGCAGTGTCACGCGTCCCTTCACGTGGATCAAGAGATGTGTGGCTATCCCTCTAGGCTTTCACACGAGGCTTTCCCACAGGGCTGTCCCACGTGGAACATTGGTGAGAGTCGATCCTAGGCTTGAAAACCGTGGCAGTGCAGGGAAATCAGGTTTCCCTGGAATGGACTGAGACTTCTGGGGGACTGTGGGAATGGTGGCACGACCCTGCAGTTCCTCTCGCCTTTCCTGTGGAGTGCGCCTCCTCTTGAGATGCGACGGGAACACCGGGAATTCTTTCCCGACCACGGTCTGAAAGGATCCGCCGTCTCGAGCTAGGAGGGGGAAACTGGGCTCCTCTGGATGTGGACGGGTCGGTCTTGCTTCCTCTCGAGTGGAGACGGGTATGTCGGGGAACTTCTTGAGTTGCAGCAAGGGTGTGAATTACCCTTTGGAAGTTCCAGAGGTTAGGTGTGATTAGCCTCGAGACGCCTCAGCAGAAATGGGCCTCATCTCGCCTGGAGGGGAGAACCTCCTGGATTTTCTCGAGTTGTGGCAGGTGCTCTCGACTTACGACGGGGACCTCAGGGACCCACTCTGGTGGCCTCAGGAAAGGCCAGTCCCAATGCGAGTTGCTCGGTGGCTCTCAGGATTCCTCTCCCGTCGATGCCGGGGCCTAAGACATTGTGTGGAGTCGGTTCTGGAACCTGAGGATTCCTCTCCAGTGCTGACATGGATCTTGGGGTACTTCTGGAGTCTCCCCAGGGGAGTCAGTCCTCGTCTCGAATGGGGGCATGCACGTGCGCTTCCCTCCCGAGCTGTAGGAGCAGTGTCACGCTTCCCTTCGCGTGGATCAAGGGATCTGTGGCTTTCCCTCGAGGCTTTCCCACGAGGCTTTTCACGAGGCTTTCCCACAGGGCTGTCCCACGTGCCACCGTGGTGTGAGTGGATCCTCGGCTTGAAATTCGAGGCAGTGCAGGGAAAACAGGTTTCCCTGGAATGGACTGAGACATCTGGGGGACTCTGGGAATGGTGGCACGACCCTGGAGTTCCTCTCGCCTTTCCTGTGGAGAGGGCCTCCTGTTGAGAAGCGACAGGAACGCCGGGAATTCTTTCCCGAACACGCAGGGAAAGGATCCCTCCTCTCGAGATAGGAGGCGGAAACGCGGCTCCTCGCGATGTGGGCGGGACTCGCGTGCTTCCTCTCGAGTGGAGACGGGTATGTAGGGGAACTTTTTGAGTTGCAGCAAGGGTGTGAAGGACCCTTTGGAAGTTCCAGAGGTTAGGTGTGATTAGCCTCGAGACGCCTCAGCGGAAATGGGCCTCATCTCTCCTGGAAGGGAGAACATCCTGGATATTCTCGAAGTGCGGCAGGTGCTATTGACTTACCATGGGGACCTCAGGGACCCGCTCTGGTGGCCTCAGTAAAGGCCAGTCCCCATGAGAATTCCTCGGGGGCCTCTCGGGATTCCTCTCCCGTCGATGCTTGGCCCTAAGACCTTGTGTGGAGTCGGTGCCGGAACCTGAGGATTCCTCTCCAGTGCTGACATGGATATTGGGGTACTTCTGGAGTCTCCCCATGGGAGTCAGTCCTCGTCTCGAGTGGGGGCATGCACGTGCGCTTTCCTCCCGAGCTGTAGCAGCAGTGTCAGGCTTCCCTTCTCGTGGATCAAGGGATCAGGGGCTTTCCCTCGAGGCTTTCCCACGAGGCTTTCCCACAAGGCTTTCCCACAGGGCTGTCCCACGTGCCACCGTGGTGTGAGTCAATCCTCGGCTTGAAAGTGGAGGCAGTGCAGGGAAAATAGTTTTCCCTGGAATGGACTGAGACATCTGGGGGACTCTGGGAATGTGGCCTGACCCTGGAGTACGTCTCGCCTTTCCTGTGGAGAGCGCCTCCACTTGAGATGCGACGGGAACGCCGGGAATTCTTTCCCGACCACGCAGGGAAAGGATCCCTCCTCTCGAGCTAGGAGGCGGAAACGGGGCTCCTCTGGATGTGGGCGGGACTCTCGTGCTTCCTCTCGAGTGGAGACGGGTATGTCAGGGAACTTCTTGAGTTGCAGCAAGGGTGTGAAGGACCCTTTGGAAGTTCCAGAGTTTAGGTGTGATTAGCCTAGAGACACCTCAGCGGAAATGGGCCTCATCTCGCCTGGAGGGGAGAACCTCCTGGATGTTCTCGAGTTGCGGCAGGTGCTCTCGACTTACGACGGGGACCTCAGGGACCCGCTCTCGTGGCCTCAGGAAAGGCCAGTCCCCATGCGGGTTGCTCAGGGGCCTCTCGGGATTCCTCTCCCGAGGATGCCGGGGCCTAAGATCTTGTGTGGCGTAAGTTCTAGTCATGACCATTCCTCTCCAGTGCTGACATGGATCCTGGGGTTCTTCTGGAGTCTACCCAGGGGAGTCAGTCCTCGTCTCGAGTGGGGGCATGCACGTGCGCTTTCCTCCCGAGCTGTAGCAGCAGTGTCACGCTTCCCGTCGCGAGGATCAAGGGATCAGGGGCTTTCCCTCGAGGCTTTCCCACGAGGCTTTCCCACGAGGCTTTCCCACAGGGCTGTCCCAAGTGCCACCGTGGTGTGAGTCGATCCTCAGCTTGAAAGTCGAGGCAGTGCAGGGAAAACAGGTTTCCCTGGAATGGACTGAGACATCTGGGGGACTCTGGGAATGGTGGCACAACCCTGGAGTTCCTCTCGCCTTTCCTGTGGAGAGCGCCTCCTCTTGAGATGCGACGGGAACGCCGGGAATTCTTTCCTGACCACGCAGGGAAAGGATCCCTCCTCTCGAGCTAGGAGGCGGAAACGGGCTCCTCTGGATGTGGGCGGGACTCTCGTGCTTCCTCTCGAGTGGAGACGGGTATGTCGGGGAACTTCTTGAGTTGCAGCAAGGTTGTGAAGGACCCTTTGGAAGTTCCAGAGGTTAGGTGTGAATAGCCTCGAGACGCCTCAGCGGAAATGGGCCTCATCTCGCCTGGAGGGGAGAACCTCCTGAGTTTTCACGAGTTGCGGCAGGTGCTCTCGACTTACGACGGGGACCTCAGGCACCCGCACTGGTTTCCTCAGGAAAGGCCAGTCCCCATGCGAGTTGCTCGGGGTCTCTCGGATTCCTCTCCATCGATGCCAGGGCCTAAGACCTTGTGTGGAGTCGGTGCCAGAACCTGAGGATTCCTCTCCAGTGCAGACATGGATATTGGGTACTTCTGGAGTCTCCCCAGGGGAATCAGTCCTCGTCTCGAGGGGGGCATGCACGTGCGCTTTCCTCCGAAGCTGTAGCAGCACTGTCGCGCTTCCCTTCGCGTGGATCAAGGGGTTTGTGTCTTTCCCTCGAGGCTTTTACCACGAGACTTTCCCACGAGGCTTTCCCACGAGGCTTTCCCACAGGGCTGTCCCACGTGCCCCCGTGTTGTGAGTCGATTGGACTGAGGCATCTGGGGGACTCTGGGAATGGTGGCACGACCCTGGAGTTCCTCTCGCCTTTCCTGTGGAGAGCACCTCCCCTTGAGATGCGACGGGAATGCCAGGAATTCTTTCCTGAGCACGAAGGGAAAGGATCCCTCCTCTCGAGCTAAGAGGCGAAACGGGGCTCCTCTGGATTCCGGCGGGACTCTCGTGCTTCCTCTCGAGGGAGACGTGTAATTCGGGAACTTCTTGAGTTGCAGCAAGGGTGTGAAGAACCGTTTGGAAGTTCCAGAGGTTAGGTGTGATTAGCTTGGAGACACCTAAGCGGAAATGGGCCTCATCTCGCCTGGAGGGGAGAACCTCCTGGATTTTCTCGAGTTGCGGCAGGTGCTCTCGACTTACGACGGGGACCTCAGGGACCCGCTCTGGTGGCCTCACGAAAGGCCAGTCCCCTTGCGAGTTGCTCGGGGCCTCTCGGGGGCCTCTCGGGTTACCTCTCCCGTCGATTCTGGGGCCTAAAACCTTGTGTGGAGTCAGTGCCGGAACCTTGAGGATTCCTCTGCAGTGCTGACATGGATCTTGGGGTACTTCTGGAGTCTCCCCATGGGAGTCAGTCCTCGTCTCGAGTGGGGGAATGCACGTGCGCTTTCCTCTCCGAGCTGTAGCAGCAGTGTCACGCTTCCTTCTCGTGGATCAAGGGATCAGGGGGCTTTCCCTCGAGGCTTTCCCACGAGGCTTTCCCACAAGGCTTTCCCACAGGGCTGTCCCACGTGCCACCGTGGTGTGAGTCAATCCTCGCTTGAAAGTGAGGCAGTGCAGGGAAAATAGTTTTCCCTGGAATGGACTGAGACATCTGGGGGACTCTGGGAATGTGGCCTGACCCTGGAGTACGTCTCCCCTTTCCTGTGGAGAGCGCCTCCACTTGAGATGCGACGGGAACGCCGTGAATTCTTTCCCGACCACGCAGGGAAAGGATCCCTCCTCTCGAGCTAGGAGGCGGAAACGGGGCTCCGCTGGATGTGGGTGGGACTCTTGTGCTTCCTCTCGAGTGGAGTTGGGAATGTTGCGGAAGTTTTTGAGTTCCAGCAAGGGTGTGAAGAACCCTTTGGAAGTTCCAGAGTTTAGGTGTGATTAGCCTCGAGTCGCCTGAGCGGAAATGGGCCTCATCTCGCCTGGAGGGGAGAACCTCCTGGATTTTCTCGAGTTGCGGGCAGGTGCTCTCGATTTACGACGGGGACCTCAGGGACCCGCTCTGGGGGCCCCAGGAAAGGCCAGTCCACTTGCGAGTTGCACGGGGGCCTCTCGGGGCCTCTCTCGGTTCCTCTCCCGTCGATGCTGGGGCCTATGACCTTGTGTGAGTCAGTGCCGGAACCTGAGAATTCCTCTCCAGTGCTGACATGGATCTTGGGTACTTCTGGAGTCTCCCCAGTGGAGTCAGTCCTCGTCTCGAGTGGGGGCATGCATGTAAGCTTTCCTCACGAGCTGTAGCAGCAGTGTCACGCTTCCCTTCGCATGGATCAAGGGATCTGTGGCTTTCCCTCGAGGCATTCCCACGAGACTTTCCCACAAGGCTTTCCACAGGCTGTCCCACGTGCCACCGTGGTGTGAGTCGATCCTCGTCTTGAAAGTGGAGGCAGTGCAGGGAAAAAAGTTTTTCCCTGGAGTGGACTGAGAAATCTGGGGACTCTGGGAATGGTGGCACGACCCTGGAGTTCCTCTCGCCTTTCCTGTGGAGAGCGCCCCCCTCTGAGCTGCTATGGCAAGTCCGAGAATTCATTCCCGACCACGCAGGGAAAGGATCCCTCCTCTCGAGAGAGGAGGCGGAAACGGGGCTCTTCTGGATGTGGGCGGACTCTTGTGCTTTCTCTCGAGTGGAGACAGGTATGTCGGGGAATTTCTTGAGTTGCAGCAAGGGTGTGAAGGACCCTTTGGAAGTTCCAGAGGTTAGGTGTGATTAGCCTCGAGACGCCTCAGCGGAAATGGGCCTCATCTCGTCTGGAGGGGAGAACCTCCTGGATTTTCTCGAGTTGCG
>NW_017199512.1:0-7315 GCF_001704415.2 Capra hircus | reverse complement strand
ACATGGATCTTGGGGTACTTCTGTAGTCTCCCCAGGGGAGTCAGTCCTCGTCTCGAGTGGGGGCATGCGGGTGCGCTTTCCACCCGACTGTAGCAGCAGTGTCACGCTTCCCTTCGCGTGGAACAAGGGATATGTGGCTTTCCCTCGAGGCTTTCCCCACGAAGCTTTCCCACGAGGCTTTCCCACAGGGCTGTCCCACGTGCCACCGTGCTGTGAGTCGATCCTCAGCGTGAAAGTCGAAGCAGTGCAGGGAAAAAGAGTTTTCCCTGGAATGGACTGAGACATCTGGGGGACTCTGGGTATGGTGGCACGACCCTGGAGTTCATCTCACCTTTCCTGTGGAGAGCGCCTCCCCCTTGAGATGCGACGGGAATGCCGGGAATTCTTTCCTGACCACGGCAGTGAAAAGATCCCTCCTCTCGAGCTAGGAGGCGGAAAAGGGGCTCCTCTGGATGTGGGCGGGACTCTCGTGCGTCCTCTCGAGTGGAGACGGGAATGTCGGGGAACTTCTTGAGTTGCAGCAAGGGTGTGAAGGACCCTTTGGAAGTTCCAGATGTTAGGTGTGATTAGCCTGGAGACGCCTCAGCGGAAATGGGCCTCATCTCGCCTGGAGGGGAGAACCTCCTGGATTTTCTCGAGTTGCGGCAGGCGCTCTCGACTTAAGACGGGGACCTCAGGGACACGCTCTGGTGGCCTTAGGAAAGGTCAGTCCCATGCGAGTTGCTCGAGGGCCTCTCGGGATTCCACTCCCGTCGATGCCGGGCCTAGGACCTTGTGTAGAGTCGGTGTCGGAACCTGAGGATTCCTCTCCAGTGCTGACATGGATCTTTGGGGTACTTCTGGATTCTCCCCCATGGGAGTCAGTCCTCGTCTCGAGTGTGGATATGCACGTGGGCTTTCCTTCCGAGCTGTAGCAGCAGTGTCGCTCTTCCCTTCGCGTGGTTCAAGGGATCTGTGGCTTTCCCTCCAGGCTTTCCACGAGGCTTTCCCACGAGGCTTTTCCACAGGGCTGTCCTACGTGCCACGGTGGTGTGAGTCGATGCCTGGCTTGAAAAGTCGAGGCAGTGCAGGGAAAACATTTTTCCCTGGAATGGACTGAGACATCTGGGGAACTCTGGGCATGGGGGGCACGACCCTGGAGTTCCTCTCGCCTTTCCTGTGGAGAGCGCCTCCTCTTGATATGCGATGGGAACGCCAGGAATTCTTTTCAGACCAAGCAGGGAAAGGATCCCTCTTCTCGAAATAGGAGGTGGAAACGGGGCTCCTCTGTATGTGGGCGGGACTCTCGTGCTTCCTCTCGAGTGGAGACGGGTATGTCGGCTAACTTCTTGAGTTGTAGCAAGGGTGTGAAGGACCCTTTGGGAGTTCCAGAGGTTAGGTGTGATTAGCCTCGAGACGCCTCAACGGAAATGGCCTCATCTCGCCTGGAGGGGAGAACCTCCCGGATTTTTCTCGAGTTGGGGCAGGTGCTCTTGACTTACGAAGGGGACCTCAGGGAACCGCTCTGGTGGCCTCAGGAAAGGCCAGTCCCCATGTGAGTTGCTCGGGGCCTCTCGGGATTCCTCTCCGCTCGATGCCGGGGCCTAAGATCTTGAGTGAGTCGGTGCCGGAAGCTGAGCATTCCTCTCAGTGCTGACATGGATCTTGGGGTACTTCTGGAGTTTCCCAGGGGAGTCAGTCCTCGTCTCGAGTGGGGCATGCACGTGCGATTTCCTCCCGAGCTGTAGCAGCCAGTGTCACGCTACCCTTCACTTGGATCAAGGGATCTGTGGCTTTCCCTCGAGGCTTTCCCACGAGGCTTTCCCACAGGGCTGTCCTAACGTACCACCGTGGTGTGAGTCGATGCTCAGCTTGAAAGTTTTGGCAGTGCAGGGAAAACACGTTTCCCTGGAATGGCCTGAGACATCTGGGGGACTCTGGGAATGGTGGCACGACCCTGGAGTTCCTCTCGCCTTTCCTGTGGAGAGCGACTCCTCTTGAGATGCGACGGGAACTCCGGGAATTCTTTCCTGACCACGCAGGGAAAGGATCCCTCCTCTCGAGCTAAAGAGGCGGAAACGGGGCTCCTCTGGATGTGGGCAGAACTCTCGTGCTTCCTCTCGAGTGGAGACGGGTATGTCGGGGAAGTTCTTGAGTTGCCAGCAAGGGTGTGAAGGACCCTTTGGAAGTTCCAGATGTTAGGTGTGATTAGCCTGGAGACGCCTCAGCGGAAAATGGGCCTCATCTCGCCTGGAGGGGAGAACCTCCTGGATTTTCTCGGAGTTGCGGCAGGTGCTCTCGACTTAAGACGGGGACCTCCGGGACCCGCTCTGGTGGCCTTAGGAAAGGCCAGTCCCCATGCGAGTTGCTCGAGGGCCTCTCGGGATTCCACTCCCGTCGATGCCGGTGCCTAGGACCTTGTGTAGAGTCGGTGCCGGAACCTGAGAATTCCTCTCCAGTGCTGACATGGATCTTGGGGTACTTCTGGATTCTCCCCATGGGAGTCAGTCCTCGTCTCGAGTGTGGATATGCACGTGCGCTTTCCTTCCGAGCTCTAGCAGCAGTGTCGCTCTTCCCTTCGCGTGGTTCAAGGGATCTGTGGCTTTCCCTCCAGGCTTTCCCACGTGGCTTTCCCACGAGGATTTTCCACAGGGCTCTCCTACGTGCCACCGTGGTGTGAGTCGATGCCTGGCTTGAAAGTCGAGGCAGTGCAGGGAAAACATTTTTTCCCTGGAATGGACTGAGACATCTGGGGGAACTCTGGGCATGGGGGCACGACCCTGGAGTTCCTCTCGCCTTTCCTGTGCGAGAGCGCCTCCTCTTGAGATGCGACGGGAACGCCGGGAATTCTTTTCAGACCACGCAGGGAAAGGATCCCTCCTCTCGAACTAGGAGGTGGAAACGGGGCTCCTCTGTATGTGGGCGGGACTCTCGTGCTTCCTCTCGAGTGGAGACGGTTATGTCGGCTAACTTCTTGAGTTGTAGCAAGGGTGTGAAGGACCCTTTGGGAGTTCCAGAGGTTAGGTGTGATTAGCCTCGAGACGCCTCAAACGGAAATGCCTCATCTCGCCTGGAGGGGAGAACCTCCCGGATTTTCTCGTGTTGGGGCAGGTGCTCTTGACTTACGAAGGGGACCTCAGGGACCCCCTCTGGTGGTCTCTCAAAAGGCTAGTCCCCATGTGAGTTTGCTCGGGGGCCTTTCGGGATTCATCTCCCGTCGATGCCGGGGCCTAAGACCTTGTGTGGGGCTGGTGCCGGAACCTGAGGATTCCTCCCCAGTGCTGACATGGATATTGGGATACTTCTGGAGTCTCCCCAGGGCAGTCAGTCCTCGTCTCGAGTCGGGGCTTGCATGTGCGCTTTCCTCCCGAGCTGTATCAGCAGTGTCACGCTTCCCTTAGCGAGGTTCAAGGGATCTGTGGCTTTCCCTCGAGGCTTTCCCACGAGGCTTTCCCACAGGGCTATCCCACGTGCCCACCGTGGTGTGAGTCGATCCTCGCTTGAAAATCGAGGCAGTGCAGGGAAAACAGGTTTCCCTGGAATGGACTGAGACATTCTGGGGGACTCTGGGAATGGTGGCTCGACCCTGGAGTTCCTCTCGCCTTTCCTGTGGAGAGCGCCTCCTCTTGAAATGTGACGGGAACGCCGGGGAATTCTTTCCCGACCACGCAGGGAAAGGATCCCTCCTCTCGAGCTAGGAGGCGGAAACGGGCCTCCTCTGGATGTGGGCGGGACTATCGTGCTTCCTCTAGAGTGGAGACGGGTATCTCGGGGAACTTCTTGAGTTGCAGCAAGGGTGTGGAAGGACCCTTTGGAAGTTCCAGAGGTTAGGTGTGATTAGCCTCGAGACGCCTCAGCGGAAATGGGCCTCATCTCGCCTGGAGGGGAGAACCTCCAGGATTTTCTCGAGTTGCGGCAGGTGCTCTCTACTTACGACGCGGACCTCAGGGACCCGCTCTGGTGTCCACAAGAAAGGCCAGTCCCCATGCCGAGTTGCTCAGGGGCCTCTCGCGATTCCTCTCCGTCGATCCCGTGGCCAAAAAATCTTGTGTGGAGTCGGTGCCAGAACCTGAGTATTCCTCTCCAGTACTGACATGGATCTTGGGGGTACTTCTGGAGTCTCCCCAGGGGAGTCAGTCCTCGTCTCGAGTGGGGCATGCACGTGCGCTTTCCTCCCGAGCTTTAGCAGCAGAGTCACGCTTCCTTTCGCGTGGATCAAGGAATCTGTGGGCTTTCCCACGAGGCTATCCCACGAGGCTTTCCCACAGGTCTGTCCCACGTGCCACCGTGGTGTGAGGCGATCCTCGGCTTGAAAGTCGAGGCAGTGCAGGGAAAAGAGGTTTCCCTGGAATGGACTGAGATATCTGGGGGACTCTGGAATGGTGGCATGACCCTGGATTCCCTCTCGCCTTTCCTGTGGAGAGCGCCTCCTCTTGAGATGCGACGGAACGCCGGGAATTCTTTCCCGAACTCGCAGGGAAAGGATCCCTCCTCTCGAGCTATGAGGTGGAAACGGGGCTCCTCTGGATGTCGGCGGGACTCTCGTGCTTCCTCTCGAGTGGAGACGGGTATGTCGGGGAACTTCTTGGTTTGCCATCAAGGACCCTTTTTAATATCCAGAGTTTTGGTGTGATGAGCCTCCAGACGCCTCAGAGGAAATGGGCCTCATCTCACCTGGACGGGAGAACCTCCTGGATTTTCTAGAGTTGGGCAGGGTCTCTCGAGTTACCACGGGGACCTCAAGGACCCACTCTAGTGGCCTCAGGAAAGACCGAGTGCCCATGGTAGTTGCAAGGGGGCCTTTCGTGATTCCTCTCCCGTCAATGTCGGGACCTAAGACCTTGTGTGGAGTTGGGGCCGGAACCTGAGGATTGCTCTCCAGTGCTGACATGGATCTTGGGGTACTTCTGGAGTCTCCCCAGGGGAGTCAGACCTCGTGTCGAGTGGGGCATGCACGTGCGCTTTCCTCCTGAGCTCTAGCAGCAGTGTCACCCTTCCCTTCGGGTGGATCAAGGGATCTGTGGCTTTCCCTCGAGGCTTTCCGATGAGGTTTTCCCACAGGGCTGTCCCACGTGCCATGGTGGAGTGAGTGGATCCTCGGCTTGAAAGTAGAGGCAGTGCAGGGAAAACAATTTCCTCTGGAATCGACTGAGACATTGGGGGGTCCCTTGGAATTGTGGCACGACACTGGGGTTTCTCTCGCCTTTCCTGTTGAGAGCGCCTCTTCTTGAGATGCGACAAGAAAGCCGGGAATTCTTTCCAGACGAAGCAGGAAAGAATCCCTCATCTCGAGCTAGGAGGTGGAAACCAGGCTCCTCTGGATGTGTGCGGGACCCTCGTGCTTCCTCTCGAGTGGAGAACGGGTATGTCGGTGAACTTCTTGAGTTGCAGCAAGCGTGTGAAGGACCCTTTGGAAGTTCCAGAGGTTAGGTGTGATTAGGATCGAGACGCCTGAGCGGAAATGGGCCTCATCTCGCCTGAAGGGGAGAACCTGCTGGATTTTCTCTAGTTGTGGCAGGTGCTATCGAGTTACGACAGGGACCTCAGGGAACCGCTCTGGTTGCCTCAAGCAAGGCCAGTCCCCATGCGAGTTGCTAGGGGGCCTCTCAAGTTTCCTCTCCCGTCAATGCCAGGGCCTAAGACCTTGTGTGGAGTTGTGTTCTGAACCTGAGGATTCCTCTCCAGTGCTGACATGCATCTAGGGGTACTTCTGGATTCTGCCCTGGGGAGTCATTCCTCGGCTCGAGTGGGGTCATGCACGTGTGATTTCCTTCCCAGAGGTTGCAGCAGTGTGACGCTTCCCTTCGCAAGGAACAAAGGATCTGGTGGCTTTCCCACGAGGCTTTCCAACAGGGCTGTCCACGTGCCACCATGGTGTGAGTCGATCCTCCCCGTGAAAATCGAGGCAGTGCCAAGAAAAACAGGTTCCTCAGGAATGGACTGAGACATCTGTGGGACTCTTGGAATGGTGGCACGACCCTGGAGTTCCCCTCGCCTTTCCTGTCGAGAGCGCCTCCTCTTGAGATGCGGCGCGAACGGCGGGAATCCTTTCTCGATGAAGCAGGGAAAGGATCCCTCATCTCGAGCTACGAGGCGGAAACGTGGCTCCTCTGGATGTGGGCGGGACCCGTGTGCTTCCTCTCGAGTGAAGACGGGATTGTCGGGGAACTTCTTGAGTTGCACCAAGGGTGTGAAGGACCCTTTGGAAGTTCCAGAGGTTAGGTGTGATTAGCCTCGAGACTCCTCAGGGGAAATGGGCCTCATCTCGCCTGCAGGGGAGAACCTCCCGGATTTTACCCAGTTGCGGCCGGTGCTCTCGAGTTATGATGGGACCTCAGGGACCCGCTCTGGTGGCCTGAGGAAAGGCCAGTCCTCATGCGAGTTACCAGGGGGCCACTAGGGATTCCTCTCCCATCGATGCCGGTGCCTAAGACCTTGTGTGGAGTCGGGGCCAGACCCTGAGGATGCCTCTCTAGTGCTCACATGAATCTTTCCGTACTTCTGGAGTCTCACCAGGGGAGTCAGTCCTCATCTCGTGTGGGGCATGCACCTGCCATTTCCTCACAAGCTGTAGCAGCAGTGTCAGGCTTGCCGACGTGTGGATCAAGGGATCTGTCGCTTTCCATTGAGGCTTTCCCATGAGGCTTTCCAACAGGGCTGTCCCACGTGCCACGGTGGTGTGAGTCAATCCTCGACGTAACGTCGAGGCAGTGCAGGGAAAACAGGTTCTTCTGGAATGGACTTAGACATCTGGGGGACTCTTGGAATGCTGGCAAGGCCCTGGAGTTCCTCTCGTCTTTCCTGTTGAGAGCGCCTCCTCTTGAGATGCGACGGGAACGCCGGGAATTCTTTCCCGACGGCGAAGGGAAAGGATCCCTCTTCTAGAGCTACGAGGCGGAAACGAGGCGGAAACGTGGCTCTGCTGATGTGCGCGGGACCCTCGTCCTTCCTCTCGAGTGGAGATGGGTATGTTAGAGAACTTCTTGACTTGCAGCAAGGGTGTGAAGGACCTTTCTATGTTCCGGAGGTTAGTTGTGATTAGCCTCGAGACGCCTCAGCGGAAATGGGCCTCATCTCGCCTGGAGGGGAGAACCTCCTGGATTTTCCGAGTTGCGGCAGGTGCTCTCAAGTTACACTGGGAGACCTCAGGGACCCGCTCTGGTGACCTCAGGAAAGGCCAGTCCCCATGCGAGTTGCTAGGGGGCCTCTCAGGATTCCTCTCCCGTCCTTGCAGGGCCTAAGACCTTGTGTGGATTCGGACCGGAATCTGAGGATTCCTCTCCAGTGCTGACATGGATCTTGGACCTTGGCTCAAGTGGGGTCATGGCACGTGCAC
>NW_017199511.1:0-7315 GCF_001704415.2 Capra hircus | reverse complement strand
CTGTCGATGCCGGGCCTAAGATCTTGTGTGGAGTCGGTGCGGAACCTGAATAATCCTCTCCAGTGCTGACATGGATCTTGGGGTATTTCTGGAGTCTCCCCAGGGCAGTCAGTCCTCTACTCAAGTGGGGGCATGCACGTGCGCTTTCCTCCCGAGCTGTAACAGCAGAGTCACGCTTCCCTTCGCGTGGAACAACGGATCTGTGGCTTTCCCTCGAGGCTTTCCCAAGAGGCTATCCCTCGAGGCTTTCCCACAGGGGTGTCCCACGTGCCACCGTGGTGTGAGTCGATCCTCGGCTTGAAAGTCGAGGCAGTGCAGGGAAAACAGGTTTCCTGGAATGGACTGAGACATCCAGGGGACTCTGGGAATGGTGGCACGACCCTGGAGTTCCTCTCACGTTTCCGGTGGAGAGCGCCTCCTCTTGAGATGCGACTGGAACGCCGGGAGTTCTTTCCCGACCACGCAGGGAAAGGATCCTCCTCTCGGGCTAGGAGCTGGAATCGGGGATCCTCTGGATGTTGGCGGGACTCTCCTGCTTCCTCTCGAGTGCAGACGGGTATGTCGGGGAACTTCTAGAGTTGCAGCAAGGGTGTGAAGGACCCTTTGGAAGTTCCAGAGGTACGGTGTGATTAGCCTCGAGATACCTGAGCGGAAATAGGTCTCAGCTCGCCTGGAGGGAAGAACCTCCTGGATTTTCTCGAGTTGCGGCAGGTGCTCTCGACTTACGACGGGGACCTCAGGGACCCGCTCTGGTGGCCTCAGGAAAGGCCAGTCCCCATGCGAGTTGCTCTGGGGCCTCTCGGGATTCCTCTCCCGTTGATGCAGGGGCCTAAGACCTTGTGTGGAGTCGGTGCCGGAACCTGAGGATTCCTCTCCAATGCTGACATGGATCTTGGGTACTTCTGGAGTCACCCCAGGGGTGTCAGTCCTCGTCTCGAGTGGGCCATGCACGTGCGCTTTCCTCCCGAGTTTTAGCAGCAGTGTCACGCTTCCCTTCGCATGGATCAAGGGATCTGTGGCTTTCCCTCCAGGCTTTCCCACGAGGCTTTCCCACAGGGCTGCCCCACGTGCCACTCGTGGGTGTGAGTCGATCCTCGGCTTGAAAGTCGAGGCAGTGCAGGGAATACAGGTTCCCTGAAATGGGACTGAGACATCTGGGGGACTCTAGGAATGGTGGCACGAACCTGGAGTTCCTCTCGCTTTTCCTCTGGAGAGCGCTTCCTCTTGAGTTGCGACGGGAACGCCGGGAATTCTTTCCCGACCACGCATGGAAAGGATCAATCCTCTCGAGCTATGAGGCGGAAACAGGGCTCCTCTGGATGTGGGCGCGACTCTCGGTGCTTCCTCTCGAGTGGAGACGGGTATGTCGGGGAACTTCTTGAGTTGCAGCAAGGGTGTGAAGGACCCTTTGGAAGTTCCAGAGTTTAGGTGTGATTAGCCTCGAGACGCCTCAGCGGAAATGGGCCTCATCTCGCCTGGAGGGGAGAACCTCCTGGATTTTCTCGAGTTGCGGCAGGTGCTCTCGACTTACGACGGGGACCTCAGGGACCCCGCTCTGGTGGCCTCAGGAAAGGCCAGTCCCCTTGCGAGTTGCTCGGGGCCCTCTCGGGGGTCTCTCGGGATTCCTCTCCAGTCGATATCGGGGCCTAAGACCTTGTGTGGAGTCCGGTGCCAGACCTGAGGTTTCCTCTCCAGTTCTGACATGGATCTTGGGGTACTTCTGGAGTCTCCCCAGCGGAGTCAGTCCTCGTCTCGAGTGGGGGCATGCACGTGCGATTTCCTCCCGAGCTGTAGCCGCAGTGTCTCCCTTTCCTTCACGTGGAACAAGGAATCTGTGGCATTCCCTCGAGGCTTTCCCACTAGGCTTTCCCACAGGGCTGTCCCACGTGCCACCGTGGTGTGAGTCTATCCTCGGCTTGAAAGTCAAAACAGTGCAGAGAAAACAGGTTTCCCTGGAATGGACTGAGACATCTGGGGGACTCTGGGAATGCTGGCATGACCCCGGAGTTCCTCTCGCCTTTCCTGTGGAGAGCGCCTCCTCTTGGGTTGCGACAGGAACTCCGGGAATTCTTTCTCGAGCACGCAGGGAAAGGATCCCTCCTCTCGAGCTAGGAGGTGGAAACGGGGCTCCTCTGGATGTGGTCGGGACTCTCGTGCTTCCTCTCGAGTGGAGACGGGTATGTCAGGGAACTTCTTGAGTTGCAGTAAAGGTGTGAAGGATCATTTGGAATTTCCATAGGTCAGGTGTGATTAGCCTCAGGACGCCTCAGCGGAAATGGGCCTCATCTCGCCTGGAGGGTAGAACCTCCTGGATTTTCTCGAGTTGTGTCAGGTGCACTGGACTTACGACGGGGACCTCAGGGACGCGCCCTGGTGGCATCGGTAAAGGAAATTTCCTTGCGAGTTACTCGGGGGCCTCTCGGGTTTCCTCTACCGTCGATGCCGGGGCCTAAGACCTTGTGTGGAGTCGGTGCCAGGACCTGAGGATTCCTCTCCAGTGCTGACATGGATCTTTGGGTACTTCTGGAATCTCCCCAGGGAAGTCAATCCTCGTCTAGAGTTGGGGCATGCACGTGCCCTTTCCTCCCGAGCTGTAGCAGCAATGTCACGCTTCCCTTCGCATGGAACAAGGGATCTGGGGCATTCCCTCGAGGCTTTCCCAAAACGCTTTCCCCCTGAGGCTTTCCCACAGGGCTGTCCCACGTGCCACCGTGTTGTGAGTCGATCCTCGGCTTGAAAGGCGAGGCAGTGCAGGGAAAACTGGTTTCCCTGGAATGGACTGAGGCATCTGGGGGACTCTGGGAATGGTGGCACGACCCTGGAGTTCCTCTCGCCTTTCCTGTGGAGAGCGCCTCCTCTTTAGATGCGACGGGAACGCGGGAATTCTTTCCCGACCACGCATGGAAAGGATCCCTCCTCTCGAGATAGGAGGCGGAAACGGGGCTCCTCTGGATGTAGGCGGGACTCACGTGCTTCGTCTCGAGTGGAGACGGGTATGTCGGGGAACTTCTTGATTTGCAGCAAGGGTGTGAAGGACCCGTTGGAAGTTCCGGAGGTTAGGTGTGATTAGCCTCGAGACGCCTCTGCGGAAATGGGCCTCATCTCACCTGGAGGGGAGAACCTCTTGGATTTTCTCGAGTTGCGGCAGGTGCTCTCGACTTACGACGGGGACCTCAGGGACCTGCTTTGGTGGCCTCAGGAAAGGCCATTCCCCATGCGAGTTGCTCGGGGGCCTCTCGGGATTCCTCTCCCGTCGATGCCGGGGCCTAAGACCTTGTGTGGAGTCAGTGCCGGAACCTTAGGATTCCTCTCCAGTGCTGACATGGATCTTGGGTGTACTTCTGGAGTCTCCCCAGGGGAGTCAGTCCTCGTCTCGAGTGGGGGCATGCACGTGCACGTGCCTCTCGAGCTGTAGCATTAGTGTCGCGCTTCCATTCGCGTGGATCAAGGGATCTGTGGCTTTCCCTCGAGGCTTTCCCACGAGGCTTTCCCACGACGCATTCCCACAGGGCTGTCCCACGTGCCACCGTGGTGTGAGTCGATCCTCAGCTTGAATGTCGACGCAGTGCTGGGAAAACAGGTTTCCCTGGAATGGACGGAGACATCTGGGGGACTCTGGGAATGGTGGCACGACCCTGGAGTTCCTCTCGCCTTTCCTGTTGAGAGAGCCTCCTCTTGAGATGCGACGGAAATGCCGGGAATTCTATCCCGACCACGCAGGGAAAGGATCCCTCCTCTCGAGCTAGGAGGACGGAAACGGTGTTGCTCTGGATGTGGGCGGGACGCTCGGGTTCCTCTTGAGTGGAGACGGGTATGTCGAGGAACTTCTTGAGTTGCAGCAAGGGTGTGAAGGACCCTTTGGAAGTTCCAGGGTTTAAGTGTGATTACCGCCTAGTTGCCTCAGAGGAAATGGGCCTCATCTAGCCTCGAGGGGAGAACCTCCTGGATTTTCTCGAGTTGCGGCAGGTGCTCTCGACTTACGACGAGGGCCTCAGGGACCCGCTCTGGTGGCCTCAGGAAAGGCCAGTCCCATGCGAGTTGCTCGGGGCCTCTCGGGATTCCTCTCCCGTCGATGCCGGGGCCTAAGACCTTGTGTGGACTCAGTGCCGGAACCTGAGGATTCCTCTCCAGTGCCGACATGGATCTTGGGGTTCTTCTGGAGTCTCCCCAGGGGAGTCAGTCCTCGTCTCGAGAGGGGGCATGCACGTGCGATTTCCTCCGGAGCTGTAGCAGCAGTGTCTCGCTTCCCTTCGCGTGGATCAATGGGTTTGTGGCTTTCCCTCGAGGCTTTCCCCGAGGCTTTCCCACGAGGCTTTCCCACGAGGCTTTCCCACAGGGCTGTCCCACGTGCCACCGTGGTGTGAGTTGATCCTCGGCTTGAAAGTCGACGCAGTGCAGGGAAAACAGGTTTCCGTGAAATGGACTGAGACATCTGGGGGACTCTGGGAATGGTGGCACGACCCTGGAGTTCCTCTCGCCTTTCCTGAGGAGAGCGCCTCCTCTTGAGATGTGACGGGAACACCGGGTATTCTATCCCGACCACGCAGTGAAAGGATCCCTCCTCTCGAGCAAGGAGGCGGAAACGGGGCTCCTCTGGATGTGGGCAGGCCTCTCGTGCTTCCTCTCGAGTGGAGACAGGTATGTCAGGGAACTTCTTGAGTTGCAGCAAGGACGTGAAGGACCCTTTGGAAGTTCCAGAGGTCAGGTGTGATAAGCCTTGAGTCGCCTCTGCGGAAATGGGCCTCATCTCGCCTGGAGGGAGAACCTCCTGGATTTTCTCGAGTTGCGGCAGGTGCTCTCGACTTACGACAGGGACCTCAGAGACCCGCTCTGGTGGCCTCAGGAAACACCAGTCCCCATGCGAGTTACTCAGGGCCCTCTCGGGGTTCCTCTCCCGTCGATGCCAGGGCCTAAGACCTTGTGTGGAGTCGGTGCCGGAACCTGAGGATTCCTTTGCAGTGCTGACAAGGATCTTGGGGTACTTCTCCAGTCTCCCCACGGGAGTCAGTCCTCATCTCGAGTGGGGGCATGCACGTGCGCTTTCCTCCCGAGCTGTAGCAGCAGTGTCACGCTTCCCTTCGCGTGGATCAAGGTATCTGCGGCTTTCCCTCGAGGCTTTCCCACGAGTCTTTTCCACGAGGCTTTCCCCACGAGACTTTCCCACAGGGCTGTCCCACGTGCCACCGTGGTGTGAGTCGATCCTCGGCTAGAAAGTCGAGGCAGTGCAGGGAAACAGGTTTCCGTGGAATGGACTGAGACATCTGGGGGACTCTGCGAATGGTGGCACGACACTGGAGTTCCTCTCGCCTTTCCTGTGGAGAGCGCCTCCTCTTGAATTGCGATGGGAACTCGGTGAATTCTTTCCAGACAACGCACGGAAAGGATCCCACCTCTGGAGCTAAGAGGCAGAAATGGGGCTCCTCTGGATGTGGGTGGGACTCTCGTGCTTCCTCTCGAGTGCAGACGGATATGTCGGAGAACTTCTTGAGTTGCAGCAAGGGTGTGAAGGACCCTTTGGAAGTTCCAGAGGTTAGGTGTGATTAGCCTTGAGACGCCTCAGCGGAAATGGGCCTCATCTCGCCTGGAGGGGAGAACCTCCCTGGATTTTCTCGAGTTGCGGCAGGTGCTCTCGACTTACGACTGGGACCTCAGGGACCCGCTCTGGTGGCCTCAGGAAAGGCCAGTCCCATGCGAGTTGTTCGGGGGCCTCTCGGGATTCCTCTCCCGTCGATGCTGGGGCTAAGATCTTGTGTGGAGTCAGTGAGGGAACCTGAGGATTCCTCTCCAGTGCCGACATGGATCTTGGGGTACTTTTGGAGTCTCACCAGGGCAGTCAGTCCTCGTCTCGAGTGGGGTCCTGCTCGTGCGCTTTCCTCCCGAGCTGTAGCAGCACTGTCGCGCTTCCCTTAGCGTGGATCAAGGTATCTGTGTCTTTCCCTCGAGGCTTTCCCACGAGGCTTTCCCACAGGGCTGTCCCACGTGCCACGGTGGTGTGAGTTGATCCTCGGCTTGAAAGTCGATGCAGTTCAGGGAAAACAGTTTTCCCTGGAATGGACTGAGACATTCAGGGGACTCTGGGAATGGTGGCACGACACTGGAGTTCCTCTCGCCTTTCCTGTGGAGAGCGCCTCCTCTTGAGATGCAACGGGAACGCAGGGAATTCTTTCCCGACCACGCAGGGAAAGGATCCCTCCTCTCGAGCTAGGAGGCGGAAACGGGGCTCCTCTGGATGTGGGCGGGACTCTCGTGCTTCCTCTCGAGTGGAGACGGCTATGTCGGAGAACTTCTTGAGTTGCAGCAAGGGTGTGAAGGACCCTTTGGAAGTTCCAGATGTTAGATGTGATTAGCCTCGAGACGCCTCAGCGGAAATGGGCCTCATCTCGCCTGCAGGGGAGAACCTCCTGGATGTTCTCGAGTTGCGGCAGGTGCTCTCGACTTACGACGGGGCCCTCAGGGCCCCGCTCTGGTGGCCTCAGGAAAGGCCAGTTCCCTTGCGAGTTGCTCGGGGCCTCTCGGGATTCCTCTCCGTCGATGCCGGGGCCTAAGACCTTGTGTGGAATCGGTGCCGAAACCTGAAGGATTCGTCTCCAGTGCTGACATGGATCTTGGCGTACTTCTGGAGTCTCCCCAGGGGAGTCAGTCGTCGTTTCGAGTGGGGGGCATGCACGTGTGCTTTTACTCCCGAGCTGTGGCCAGCAGTGTCACGCTTCCCTTCTCGTGGATCAAGGGACCTGTGGCTTTCCCCTGGAGGCTTTCCACGAGGCTTTCCCAAGAGGCTTTCCCACAGGGCTGTCCCACGTGCCAACGTGGTGTGAGTCGATGCTCGGCTTGAAAGTCGAGGCAGTGCAGGGAAAAACAGGTTTCCCTGGAATGGACTGAGACATCTGGGGGACTCAGGTAATGGTGTCACGACCCTGGAGTTCCCCTCGTCTTTCCTGTCGAGAGCGCCTCCTCTTGAGATGCGACCGGAACGCCGGGAATTCTTTCCCGAAACACGCAGGGAAAGGATCCCTCCTCTCGAGCTAAGAGGCGGAAACGGGTCTCCTCTGGATGTGAGCGGGACTCTCGTGCTTCCTCTCAAATGGAGACGTGTATGTCGGGGAACTTTCTTGAGTTGCAGGCAAGGGTGTGAAGGACCCTTTGGAAGTTCCAGATGTTAGATGTGATTAGCCTCGAGACGCCTCAGCGGAAATGGGCCTCATCTCGCCTGGAGGGGAGAACCTCCTGGATGTTCTCGAGTTGCGGCAGGTGCTCTCGTCTTAAGACGGGGACCTCAGGGACCCGATCTGGTGGCCTCAGGAAAGGCCCAGTCCCA
>NW_017199510.1:0-19550 GCF_001704415.2 Capra hircus | reverse complement strand
AAGGCTTCCAGCATGGTCTCAGTGGTAAAGATTCACTGCCAATAAAGGAGACGCTGGATTTGATCCCTGGGTTGGGAAGGTCCCCTTGATAAGGAAATGGCCAACCCACTTAAGTATTTTTGCTTTGGGAAATCCCATGGGTCAGAGGAGCCTGGTTGGGCTCGAAAGCATTTGCGACACAAACTTAGCGACTGCAACAACAACAAAGCAGTATTATGACACCCTGTGAGGAATTGTACCAAGAGTGTATAAGGCTTTTTACAAGGGGAACGGGGAGAGGAAAGGGATTGGGCTTTTTGCGCACTAGCAGATGCTAAACGCTTATATATAGGATCCAAATAACATCTTGTCTGCCTAAGAAATGTACTCTTAAGTTATAAAGGTGCTAGAAATCATTCAGATAAACTTAAAGCGACTGAATAGTGTTTGAACCTCTTTCAAGCCACACTGAAAGACTGCATGCGGTTATTTATCTTTGGGAAGTTTATTTTAAAACTCAGCTATACTTAAAAAGGGCTTCCCTGGTGCCTCAGCAGTGAAGAATTCCCGCCAGTGAAGGAGATGCCAGGTTTCAATCCCTCAGTTTAGAAGACCTGGAGCCAAGCAATCCTGCGAGAAGGCAAGCTATTCTTGCCTGGCAATTCTCATAGAAGCGAACCTGGCAGCTACAAAGTCCTGGGCTCGAAAAGACGTCGACACAATTTGGTGACTAAACAACAACACTTATTTTTTATTTATTATTATTTTTTGTAATGTTTATAAATAAGTTTTTTTTAAGATTTTAAAATGTTTATTTATATTATTTTTTTTTAAAATGTTAAAAATCTTTTAAGTCTTACATCTTACATGCGTTCCCAAACATGAACCCCCCTCCCACCTCCCTCCCCATAACATCTCTCTGGGTCATCCCCATGCACCAGCCCCAAGCATGCTGTATCCTGCCATCAGACATAGACTGGCGATTCAATTCTTACATGATAGTATACATGTTAGAATGTCATTCTCCCAAATCATCCACCCTCTCCCTCTCCCTCTGAGTCCAAAAGTCCATTATACACATCTGTGTCTTTTTTCCTGTCTTGCATACAGGGTCGTCATTGCCATCTTCTAAATTCCATATATATGTGTTAGTATACTGTATTGGTTTTTCTTTCTGGCTTACTTCACTCTGTATAATTCGGCTCCAGTTTCATCCATCTCATCAGAAACTGATTCAAATGAATTCTTTTTAACGGCTGAGTAATACTCCATTGTGTATATGTACCACAGCTTTCTTATCCATTCATCTGCTGATGGACATCTAGGTTGTTTCCATGTCCTAGCTATTATAAACAGTGCTGCGATGAACATTGGGGTACATGTGTCTCTTTCAATTCTGGTTTCCTCGGTGTGTATGCCAGCAGTGGGATTGCTGGGTCATAAGGTAGTTCTATTTGCAATTTTTTAAGGAATCTCCACACTGTTCTCCATAGTGGCTGTACTAGTTTGCATTCCCACCAACAGTGTAGGAGGGTTCCCTTTTCTCCACACCCTCTCAGCATTTATTGCTTGCAGATTTTTGGATCGCAGCCATTCTGACTGGTGTGAAGTGGTACCTCATTGTGGTTTTGATTTGCAGAATAATGAGTGATGTGAAATGAGTATACTACCCAAAGCAATTTACAAATTCAATGCAATCCCTATCAAGCTACCAGCACATTTTTCACAGAACTAGAACAAATAATTTCAAGATTTGTATGGAAATACAAAAAACCTCGAATAGCCAAAGCAATCTTGAGAAAGAAGAATGGAACTGGAGGAATCAACTTGCCTGACTTCAGGCTCTACTACAAAGCCACAGTCATCAAGACAGTATGGTACTGGCACAAAGACAGACATATAGATCAATGGAACAAAATAGAAAGCCAGAGATAAATCCACACACATATGGACACCTTATCTTTGACAAAGGAGGCAAGAATATACAATGGAGTAAAGACAATCTCTTTAACAAGTGGTGCTGGGAAAACTGGTCAACCACTTGTAAAAGAATGAAACTAGATCACTTTCTAACACCCCACACAAAAATAAACTCAAAATGGATTAAAGATCTAAATGTAAGACCAGAAACTATAAAACTCCTAGAGGAGAACATAGGCAAAACACTCTCCGACATAAATCACAGCAGGATCCTCTATGATCCACCTCCCAGAATTCTGGAAATAAAAGCAAAAATAAACAAATGGGATCTAATTAAAATTAAAAGCTTCTGCACAACAAAGGAAAATATAAGCAAGGTGAAAAGACAGCCTTCTGAATGGAGAAAAATAATAGCAAATGAAGCAACTGACAAACAACTAATCTCAAAAATATACAAGCAACTTCTGCAGCTCAATTCCAGAAAAATAAATGACCCAATCAAAAAATGGGCCAAAGAACTAAATAGACATTTCTCCAAAGAAGACATACAGATGGCTAACAAACACATGAAAAGATGCTCAACATCACATATTAAGAAATGCAAAAGAACATGAACCCAGATTCAAAGAGATATTTAAAAGGCAGGGACGGGCAGAACACTTGCTGTTGGATTCTTTGATTAGTGACATTTTCTATAGGTAATTTGTTATTTTTTTAAATGTTGTTTCACCTTTTCATGTGTTTGTTAGCCATCCATATGTCTTCTTTGGAGAAATGTCTATTTAGTTCTTTGGCCCATTTTTTGATTGGGTCGTTTATTTTTCTGGAATTGAGCTGCAGAAGTTGTTTGTATATTTTTGAGATTAGTTGTCAGTTGCTTCATTTGCTATTATTTTCTCCCATTCAGAAGGCTGTCTTTTCACCTTGCTTATAGTTTCCTTTGTTGTGCAGAAGCTTTTAATTTTAATTAGATCCCATTTGTTTATTTTTGCTTTTATTTCCAGAATTCTGGGAGGTGGATCATAGAGGATCCTGCTGTGATTTATGTCGGAGAGTGTTTTGCCTATGTTCTCCTCTAGGAGTTTTATAGTTTCTGGTCTTACATTTAGATCTTTAATCCATTTTGAGTTTATTTTTGTGCGGGGTGTTAGAAAGTGATCTAGTTTCATTCTTTTACAAGTGGTTGACCAGTTTTCCCAGCACCACTTGTTAAAGAGATTGTCTTTACTCCATTGTATATTCTTGCCTCCTTTGTCAAAGATAAGGTGTCCATATGTGTGTGCATTTATCTCTGGGCTTTCTATTTTGTTCCATTGATCTATATGTCTGTCTTTGTGCCAGTACCATACTGTCTTGATGACTGTGGCTTTGTAGTAGAGCCTGAAGTCAGGCAGGTTGATTCCTCCAGTTCCATTCTTCTTTCTCAAGATTGCTTTGGCTATTCGAGGTTTTTTGTATTTCCATACAAATCTTGAAATTATTTGTTCTAGTTCTGTGAAAAATGTTGCTGGTAGCTTGATAGGGATTGCATTGAATTTGTAAATTGCTTTGGGTAGTATACTCATTTTCACATCACTCATTATTAGAGAAATGCAAATCAAAACCACAATGAGGTACCACTTCACACCAGTCAGAATGGCTGCGATCCAAAAATCTGCAAGCAATAAATGCTGGAGAGGGTGTGGAGAAAAGGGAACCCTCCTACACTGTTGGTGGGAATGCAAACTAGTACAGCCACTATGGAGAACAGTGTGGAGATTCCTTAAAAAATTGCAAATAGAACTACCTTATGACCCAGCAATCCCACTGCTGGGCATACACACCGAGGAAACCAGAATTGAAAGAGACACGTGTACCCCAATGTTCATCGCAGCACTGTTTATAATAGCTAGGACATGGAAACAACCTAGATGTCCATCAGCAGATGAATGGATAAGAAAGCTGTGGTACATATACACAATGGAGTATTACTCAGCCGTTAAAAAGAATTCATTTGAATCAGTTCTGATGAGATGGATGAAACTGGAGCCGATTATACAGAGTGAAGTAAGCCAGAAAGAAAAACACCAATACAGTATACTAACACATATATATGGAATTTAGGAAGATGGCAATGACGACCCTGTATGCAAGACAGGGAAAGAGACATAGATGTGTATAATGGACTTTTGGACTCAGAGGGAGAGGGAGAGGGTGGGATGATTTGGGAGAATGACATTCTAACATGTATACTATCATGTAAGAATTGAATCGCCAGTCTATGTCTGATGCAGGATACAGCATGCTTGGAGCTGGTGCATGGGGATGACCCAGAGAGATGTTATGGGGAGGGAGGTGGGAGGGGGGTTCATGTTTGGGAACGCATGTAAGAATTAAAGATTTTAAAATTTAAAAAAAAATAAAAAATAAAACATTTTAAATCTTAAAAAAAAACTTATTTATAAACATTAAAAAATAATAATAAATAAAAAATAAAGTGTTGTTGTTTAGTCACCAAATTGTGTCTGACTCTTTTTCGAGCCCATGGACTGTAGCCTGCCAGGTTCCTCATCTATGAGAATTCCCAGGCAAGAATACTTGCCTTCTCCCAGGATCTTCTCCAAGGGTCTTCTAAACTGAGGGATTGAACCTGCATCTCCTGCACTGGCAGGGGAATTCTTCACTGCTGAGCCACCAGGGAAGCCCTTTTAAAGTATACTGAGTTTTAAATAAACTTCCCCAAAGATAAATACACCCATGCAGTATTTTCAGTGTGGCTTTGAAGAGGTCAAACACTATTCAGTCTTAAGTTTATCTAAGATTCTACACCTTTATACTTAAGAGTACATTTCTTACAGACAAGATGTATTTGGATCCTATATATAACAGTTTACATCTGCTAGTCCCAAAATCCCAATCCCTTTCTCTCCCCTTCCCCCTTGTAAAAAGCCTTATACACTCTTGGTACATTCCTCAAGGGTGTCATAATACTCTTGTTGTTGTTCAGTCGCTAAGTTGTGTCCAAATCTTTCGAGCCCACCAGGCTCCTCTGACCATGGGATTTCCCAAGCAAAAATACTTAAGTGGGTTGCCATTTCCTTATCAAGGGGACCTTCCCAACCCAGGGATCAAATCCACGTCTCCTTTATTGGCAAGTGAATTCTTTACCACTGAGCCATCTGGGAAGCCCATATAACACTCTTAGTAAATCCTAAACTGTATGTTTAATAATAAGGCACTACAGAGACCCATAATAGAAATTAGTAGGAGATACAACTAACCTTTCTTCCTGAGTGTGGGCCTTTTTTCTTTGTTGTGGTATTCTTAACAGAACTTCCCTTCTTGGGGACTGAAGGATATCCAGGTGGTTTAGGCCGACCTGATTTCTTAATCTGATGTGTTGGTAATATTATAGCACTGTTCTGTGGAGACTGCATTGAGCGCTGAGCTGCCTTGGAAGGAGGCGGCTGTGTTTTTGTGGTATTCTTTGTAACAAGAACTGAGAGAAAAAACACACAACACAAAAATATGATTAAAGTAAATGACATAATTAAAGTATTTTCTTCTTGATTCAAAAGACATTTAACTCAATCTTTAAAAATATTCCAAAGGTTACTCACTAAAAACCACCTGAAATAAAGGTACCATTTAAAATCAAGTTACAGATATTTTAGATTATCAGGAAATAGTCTAATTCTCTAGAAAAAATAAAGATGCTCTTATAAGAACCAGTAACTTCAAACTTACCTGGCACACTGAAAAACTCTATCAATTTACCTTTTGTCTGTTTCTCATATTTCTAGACCTTGGCAGATAAAAGTTTCCCCTTCAGAAAATACTGTCCAATGATGCCATATATAGGAATAATTCTGCCCATCAATATAGAAAAACATAAAGCAGCTACAATGGCTCCTGTTTCATCTTCTAAAGGTCAAAGGAATCCCCCTACTTGATTTTTAATGGCTAAAATACATTATATCCCTATATGTATATTTAACAGTAAAGTTTTATAAGCTACAATATAGACTCTACATTAACATTGTCACAGAAGGACTGTCATATCCAAATGATTTGAATTTATTACTTGCAGCCCAATCAAGACAGCTTTAATATTTCAAATGAAGGTTACTTGCCAGGTTACTCTTACATATATTCAAAGTTAAGTAAAAAGATATTTTTAGTATTAATCCCTTAATTTCATTAGTACAAAAAAATGACTTTTACATAGTAAATAGTACTGATGTCAGAAAGTCTTTACAGGAAGAGCTGAGCTACCAGGGAAGCCCCCTGACCCTGTATACATCTATGGAAAAAAAAATCAACTACTTTTATTAGGTCTCTGGTAGCTCAGCTGGTAAAGAATCCGCTTGCAATGCAGGAGACCCCAGTTCGATTCCTGGATCAGGAAGATCACCTGGAGAAGGGATAGGCTACCCACTCCAGTGTTCTTGGGCTTCCCTGGTGACTCAGATGGTAAAGAATCTGCCTGCAATGTGGGAAACCTGGGTTCAATCCCTGGGTTGGGAAGATCCCCTGGAGGAGGGCATGGCAACCCACTCCAGTATTTTTGCCTGGAGAATCTCCATGGACAGAGGAGCCTGACGGGCTACAGTCCATGGGTTGCAAAGAGTCAAATAAGACTGAGTGATCAAGCACTGCAATTTTATCTTGAGAGCTTTGTTTTACAACTTAAGGCTTCCCTGGTGGCTCAGTGGTAAAGAATCCCCATTCAATGCAGGAGACGTGAGTTTGATCCCTGAGTCAGGAAGATACCCTAGAGAAGAAATGGCAACCCACTCCAGTATCTTTGCCTAGGAAATCCCATGGACAGGGGAGCCCGGCAGGCTACAGTTCATGGGGTCACAAGAGTCTAAGACAACGTAGCAACCAAACAACAACATTTTACAATCTGAAACGAATTTACCACTTTGCTTCTCCCATCCTCAAAGACTAGGTGTAAACTGACCTTTTATGGAGAATACCACATCTTCCCTGCAGCCTTTTTATCTACCTAGTCACCAAGTCAAGAGGGTGGAACACCTCAGCTGCCAGGGCAAACGGAGGACCACTTAACTGCCGCCTTCTCTTTTCCCTTCCCCTTATTCATAGTAATTCACCTACTTACACCAGCCTCTTTTTAACTCTTTATCATCATCTAATTTATACTCCATGCTCATTTCCACTTTTTTCAAATAATTCTAGCAACATAATTCACATTAGCTCTACTTACAGTCTCCCTGATATCATCTTCAGGAACTGATCATACTTCTGATGCTTCATCATCCTGACCTAATCATTAGACAATTTGTGAAGCTCTTCTACCTCTAAGATAATCAACTGTGCTCCCCTTGTCTACATCCAGCTTCCTTATCTGTCATTTTTGCTTCATACCAACTGATCATGCTTTTCATTCTCATTATAAGACTTAGTCACAAGCCCTCTTCATTTTCATCCAATCTATTAGCTATCTTCTGGCTTTACTGTACTTCCTATTAACCTGCAACCAACTGTCCACCTCCACCAAATCCCCATAACTAGTATCCCTTACGTTATCACCCCCTGATCTTTGATCATGTCCAACATGTCAGCTCCAACCTCTGAGTCACACTCTCATTTGTTTTCTCTGGTCCTGAGCTATAGAACAAAGGTCAGCAATCTTTCTGTAAGGGACCAGACAGTAAATATTTTAGGCTTTAAATGTCACATGTGGTCTCTGTCACACAATCTTCTTTGTCTCTTCAGTTTTTTTTAATCCTTTATGAATATAAAAAGTATTCACAGCTCACAGGCTACATGTGGCCCTCAAATTATAGTCTGCCAACTCCTGTTACAGAACATTAGGATATGGCTGATCACTGTAACATCTATGCTAATCTCAACTAAGGTGTCACTGCTTGAACTCACTGATTTCCAAGTATGTTTCCATGGCAGAACATTCCCCCTCTTTTAAGTTCCTCTCTCCCTCTCACCTTATTCCTTTCAGCAAATGACCCTACCTTCTACTTTAAGAAAAGATTAAAGGCTATCTTGTAGGAGTGATCATAACCATCCCATTTCTTCATCTTCAGTTCAGTTCAGTCGCTCAGTTGTGTCCAACTCTTTGTGATCCCATGGACTGCAGCACGCCAGGCTTCCCTGTCCATCACCAACTCCCAGAGCTTGCTCAAACTCATGGCCATCAAGTCGGTGATGCTATCCAACCATCTCATCCTCTGTTGTCCTCTTCTCCTTCCACCTTCAATCTTTCCCAGCATCAGGGTCTTTTCAAATGAGTCAGTTCTTCGCATCAGGGGGCCGAAGTATTGGAGTTTCAGCTTCAGCATCAGTCCTTTCAATGAATATTCAGGACTGATTTCCTTTAGGATGGACCAGTTAGATCTCCTTGTAGTCCAAGGGACTCTCAACAGTCTTCTCCAACACCACAGTTCAAAAGCATCAATTCTTCAGTTCTCAGCTTTCTTTATGATCCAACTCTCACATCCATACGCGACTACTGAAAAAAACCACATCTTTGACTAGACGGACCTTTGTCAGCAAAGTAATGTCTCTGCTTTTTAATGTGATGTCTAGGTTGGCCATAGCTTTTCTTCCACTTTTACTTTCTCCATCTTAAAAGACTCTTATTTTCATTCATTCTCATCTTCTCCTCTTGTATCAAATGAAGTTTTCTCTTTACTCTCCTAACCAAATCCCCTTTCACTTAAGTCCATAACTATCTTCTTTGGTTTCTCTGGCATTTTACAGTTTCAATTATCTTCTCTCTTCACAGTATTTAATCACTTGATCCCCAAACTCTTGCTCTTTCTTACAACATATATATATATATATATATATATATATATATATATGGATATATATATATCCCTTATTTTGAAGTTTCCTTCCCTAGTTTCTGGTACTTTCTAGGCCATGCATAAACCTTCCTTCCACTCACTACCATGATACAAAGAAGAATCACTTATTCTTGATATTTAAATTTCCTTATTATTCTGTGTTTCCTTAGCCTCCTATAATAAGCTATTCTTCCTCCAACCACTTTAAGGTCAGTAATGACCTCTTCTTAGTAACTAAATCCAAATAAATCCTTATTCTCTTGATGAATCTCTTCAACTTCACAGTTCTGGTCCCTACCTTTTAATATATGGCACAAAGAAAAGGAAATACGATTGGGGTCTGGACCTGAGGTTAAATTCCTGCACTAGATTAGTTTAAGACAGAACCTAGCAGTACAGGAGGTCCTCAAAAAATATTTACCAAATAAATGAAAAATCCTTTCAACCTGCAAGCCAATGTTTCACCTCCAAAACAAGTATATTTTATATAAAGTATTACATAGTAACAAAACATTACTTTGTGGAACATGGCAAATGTAATGAATGTAATATTTGATATAAAAAATGTTGACATTTGATATTAATAAATCATGGGACACAAATATTTGAGCTGTAGCTTCAAATAGTCTCCCAAAATATAATATTCTCTTTTATAATAAGAACTTTTTGATGCATGGTATAAACATATGTATGAGCAAAGAAAATGCTCATATTATAAAAAATTTTATGTATGAAAAAAATTTTCATTTTAGAAAGCAAGCTTTTCAAAGGCAAAGATTCAGTTTGGTTCACGGCCATATTCTCAGCACCTAGAACAAAATACTTTTTAAACTACTTTAACTAAAGAGGAATGACTAATCATTCAATACACTGAACAGCAAAATTAAACTATATACACTATACATATATTTTCATCTCTCCTCCAAAGAGCAATCATATAACATATAAACACCATGCTAAAACTCTATTCAGTATTAAACTATTTTAAAGGAAAATAGATCTGTTTAAGACATAAGGTTAAAATTATATATATAGCACTACAACCATGTGTTCATAGTGGTAACAGTAAAAACACCTTTGAAAACAGTATATAAAATATATATAGAAGAATATGCTAATCATCTTCAGTAAAACTTTTATATGAATACTTAACACAAAATTTACCTGGTTCCTCAGCTTTTCTTCAGGTAAGAGAGACAATGTTTGGGTAAGATAATGAAGTTACTCAATTATGAAAATGCAAAAGAAATGAACAAATATGGGAAACACTCAAAAGGCAGGAATTAAAGTCAAGAGGAGGCCTCAAACAGGGGGAACCAAAGAAAGAAAGGAGCTAGATGCCAACATTAATTAGCTACCCATTATATGCTAAGCACTTCAATATCTGTTATCATGTGTAATCCTCCCAAATGTCCTATGAGGTAGGTATTGTTCCCCACTTTACACACGAGGAAACTCAGGTTCTGTGATGTTAGGTAACTTTGCCAATATCACCCATTTGGCTAAGAGGCTTCTAACTTCTAATTGCACTTTTTCTAATATGCCACCTTGCTTTCTGTCCTCTAACAAAAAAAGGTATTAAATTCACTCTCCTGAGTCAAAATGCATGTGTTTTTTTAAAAAAAAGAAGGTACAAAAGACTACCTTGTGAACTCCTATGTGAGATTTCACTAGTAGTTGCAAGGTGCACTCTGACAGAGGGGGTCTTTTTTTTTTTTTTAATAAGATATGGAGGCATACTTATAGGGAGAAAATATTAACAACTACAGACAAAAACATGCTGATAAAACTCTTCATGACTGGGGATTTAACCTTATTTAATTATTTACTGCCAAATTAACGTACTCATTAAATGTACATTTCTGTTGACAAATGAAGATGCTTTATTATTGAAAGATACTGTTTGTACTCTCATAACTATGAAAAGAGAGTAGCACTTCAGAAAAGGAACTATAGTTAGAAATGAACAGCAACCCCCTATTTTAAGTGACTGCTGGTTTGGTTTACATATGGCCGACTTGAGAGGAACTAACATGGATTCAGTTCAGTTCAGTTCAGTTGCTCCGTCGTGTCCAACTCTGCGACCCCATGAATTGTAGCACGTGCATCACGAACTCCTGGAGTTTACCCAAACCCATGGCCATTGAGTCAGTGATACCATCCAGCCATCTCATGTTCTGTTGTCCCTTTCTCCTCCTGCCCCCAATCCCTCCCAGCATCAGAGTCTCTTCCAATGAGTCAACTCTTTGCATGAGGTGGCCAAAGTACTGGAGTTTCAGATTCAACATCAGTCCTTCCAATGAACACTCAGGACTGATCTTTAGGATGGACTGGTTGGATCTCCTTGCAGTCCAAGGGACTCTCAAGAGTCTTCTCCAACACCATAGTTCAAAAGCATCAATTCTTCGGTGCTCAGCTTTCTTTATGATCCAACTCTCACATCCATACATGACTACTGGAAAAACCATAGCCTTGACTAGCTGGACCTGTGTTGGCAAGGTAATATCTCTGCTTTTAAATATGCTATATAGGTTGGTCATAACTTTTCTTCCAAGGAGTAAGTGTCTTTGAATTTCATGGCTGCAATCACCATCTGCAGTAATTTTGGAGCCCAAAAAAATAAAGTCTGACACTGTTGCCCCATCTATTTCCCAAGAAGTGATGGGACCAGATGCCATGATCTTAGTTTTCTGAATGTTAGGCTTTAAGCCAACTTTTTCACTCTCCTTCACTTCCATCAAGAGGCTTTTCAGTTCCTCTTCACTTTCTGCCATAAGGGTGCTGTCATCTGCATATCTGACGTTATTGATATTTCTCCCGACAATCTTGATTCCAGCTTGTGTTTCTTCCAGCCCAGCGTTTCTCGTGATAGAAGTTAAATAAGCAGGGTGACAATATACAGCCTTGATGCACTCCTTTTCCAATTTGGAACCAGTCTGTTGTTCCATGTCCAGTTCTAACTGTTGCTTCCTGACTTGCATACAGGTTTCTCAAGAGGCAGGTCAGATAATCTGGTATTCCCATCTCTTCCAGGATTTTCCACAGTTTATTGTGATCCACTCAAAGGCTTTGGCATAGTCAGTAAAGCAGAAATAGATGTTTTTCTGGAACTCTCTTGCTTTTTCCATGATCCAGCAGATGTTGGCAATTTGATCTCTGGTTCCTCTGCCTTTTCTAAAACCAGCCTCAACACCTGGAATTTCATGGTTCACGTATTGCTGAAGCCTGGCTTGGAGAATTTTAAGCATTACTTTACTCGCATGTGAGATGAGTGCAATTGTGCAGTAGTTTGAGCATTCTTTGGGATTGGAATGAAAACTGACCTTTTCCAGTCCTGTGGCCACTGCTGAGTTTTCCACATTTGCTGGCATATTGAGTGCTGCACTTTCACAGCATCTTTCAGGATTTGGAAGAGCTCAACAGGAATGCCATCACCTCCACTAGCTTTGTTCGTAGTGATGCTTCCTAAGGCCCACTTGACTTCACATTCCAGGATGTCTGGCTCCACGTGAGTGATCACACCATCATGAGTATCTGGGTCGTGAAGATATTTTCTGTACAGTTCTTCTGTGTATTCTTGCCACCTCTTCTTAATATCTTCTGCTTCTGTTAGATCCCTACCATTTCTGTCCTTTATCGAGCCCATCTTTGCATGAAATGTTCCCTTGGTATCTCTGATTTTCTTGAAGAGATCTCTAGTCTTTCCCATTCTGTTGTTTCCTTCTCTTTCTTTGCATTGATTGCTGAGGAAGGCTTTCTTATCTCTCCTTGCTATTCTTTGGAACTCTGCATTCAATGGGAACATCATTCCTTTTCTCCTTTGCTGTTCACTTCTCTTCTTTCCACAGCTATTTGTAAGGCCTCCTCAGACAGTCATTTTGCTTTTTTGCATCTCTGTTCCATGGGGATGGTCTTAATCCCTGTCTCCTGCACAATGTCATAAACCTCTGTCCACAGATCTTCAAGCACTCTATCAGACCTAGTCCCTTAAATCTATTTCTCACTTCCACTGTATAATCATAAGGGATTTGATTTAGGTCATACCTGAATGGTCTAGTGGTTTTCCATACTTTCTTCAATTTAAATCTGAATTTGGCAATAAGGAGTTCATGATCTGAGTCACAGTCAACTCCTGGTATTGTTTTTGCTGACTGTATAGAGCTTCTCCACCTTTGGCTGCAAAGAATATAATCAATCTGATTTCAGATTGACCATCTGGTGATGTCCATGTGTAGAGTCTTCTCTTGTGTTGTTGGAAGAGGGTGTTTGCTATGACCAGTGCGTTCTCTTGGCAAAACTCTGTTAGCCTTTGCCCAGCTTCATTTTGTACTCCAAGGCCAAATTTGCCTGTTACTCCAGGTGTTTCTTGACTTCCTACTTTTGCATTCCAGTCCCTTATAATGAAAAGGACATCTTTTTTGGGTGTTAGTTCTAAAAGGTCTTGTAGATCTTCATAGAACCGTTCAACTTCAGCTTCTTCAGCATTACTGGTTGGGGCATAGACTTGGATTACTGTGATACTGAATAGTATGCCTTGGAAATGAACAGAGATCATTCTGTCGTTTTTGAGATTGCATCCAAGTACTGCATTTCGAACTCTTTTGTTGACCATGATGGCTACTCCATTTCTTCTAAGGGATTTCTGCCCACAGTAGTAGATATAATGGTCATTTGAGTTAAATTCACCCATTCCAGTCCATTTTAGTTCACTGATTCCTAGAATGTCGAAGTTCACTCTTGCCATCCCGTTTGACCACTTCCAATTTGCCCTGATTCATGGACCTAACATTCCAGGTTCCTATGCAATACTGCTCTTTATAGCATTGGACCTTGCTTCTATCACCAGTCACATCCACAACTGGGTATTGTTTTTACTTTGGCTCCCTTCATTCTTTCTGGAGTTACTTCTCCACTGATCTCCAGTAGCATATTGGACACCTACCAACCTGGGGAGTTCATCTTTTCAGTGTCCTATCTTTTTGCCTTTTCATACTGTTCATGGGGTTCTCAAGGCAAGAATACTGAAGTGGTTTGCCATTCCCTTCTCCAGTGAACCACATTCTGAACATGGATTAGAGATATAAATTAATATGGATCTTGCTTTTGATCTAAAAATATTTGATAGAGGTATGACTGCTTACTGTTCTCCATATTTTTCCATCCATCATTTACTTAATGGGCTTCCCTGGTGACTTACTTAATACCCAGTGTGTTCTTTTTACCAATCTAGGCAATTTAGGAAATTCAGAATAAATAAATATGGTCCCAGTAATACAGTTCACATCTTATATGTATATTTGTGCATATATATATATATATATATATATATAATTCATATTGAAAGGTTGTTGTTGAACCATGCAAAGACGCCGGGATCCTTGGCCTCCAGGAAGAAGAATTCAATCTGGGGCCAGAGAGGAGGCTTGCTTGCTCAGAGATTTTGTGTAATAAAGTTTTATTAAAGTATAAAGGAGATAGAGAAAGCTTCTGACATAGACATCAGAAGGGGGAAGATACATTATTGTTATATAATCCTTGCAAAGACCAGACCTACTCCCATAATTTACATTTTAACATAACATGATTAGCCAGGTTTAATCCAGAGACTGTCCTCAGGCAGGACACATAATCCTAAGGAATGTAGAGGAAAAAAATGTTTGTCCTTTCTTTCTCCTTGAGAATTCCAGACCCCTCTCTCCTTGGGGACCCCTAGACTTCTTATCAACCTGCCTAGGAAATGACTCTCTCAATGTCTCCTTAAGTATATAGATTATGATTTCTTTCTCCTCAGAGATTGAATGCTATATATATAAAACCACACCATAAGGGCACAAACCACTATGAAAACAGATGCCTTGAATTTGAGGCTAGAAATAGACAAAATCAAAGTATGAATAGACAAAAATGGAAAAGCAAAATACAGTGTGGAAAAATCAAAACTGAATAAAAAGAAAACTGTCACTGTAAACATTTAACTTTGGAAACTTTCAGATTTAGAAATTCTTCGCGAGTCATCTTCCTTATATTTAAAAATGTATGTACAATGAAACTGTCCTTACTGTTAATGATCTTTCATACTGGTAACTATAAAACCAAGGAAACAACACAAACCTCAATTTTGAAAAACATGGAAATTATTAACAGAGATGGCTACACCTAACCTATCCAACCTGGAGGCCTGGTATTCACAGAAACTCAGTCAAGGTACCCAATGTCCCTACTTGGAACTTTACTCTCTGTTCCATAGAGCCCATGTTACCACAAACTGATTGGTCATGGGCAGCAGTAAGAGCCAAGGTGAGGCAGAGTCAAGTGTAAACCCTCTGAAATCCCTTCCTTCATTCATTCCTGCTGCCATCTCATGCCACAGCACTGGCTGCCTTGACTGGTATCTTCAGACACTACCCCATTTCATCTCTCTTCTCCCCAAATTTATACCAAAGAAGCCACAATCCCATCCCAGAAACCTTCCTTTAGGAATTAAACGTTCAAAACTGACAAGCTTCAAAACTAGCTTCTGAATACACAAGGAGTAATATTGTAACGTAAGAGTAACTCTACTTTTTCATAAGCATACTGACAGTCTTTTAAATACATTTATTTCCTAATTTTTAGCAATAAAAAAATCCATTTAGAAAACCTCAAATAAGCTAAGAAAAACTCTTGAAGGAAACCACAGGTGTAGTTACTAGTGGAAAAGAAAACAAGCAAGCAGGTTCCTGACCCTTATCACAGCAGACATTTTGGAAGGCAGAAGCCAGCTGAGGACTATGAATTTTCTCAGAAGGAGCAGAGTAGAGATAAGATGGACATGGAACTCTGGTACTAGCCACTCTTTATACCTATTCCCTCTTCCTGTTTCTTACTATCTAGTGCTAAGACACTGGTTCCAGACTAATTAGGTTCAAATCCAGCTTTACCACATAATATCTATGAGAAATAATAGCTTGGGCAAATTATCTGAAATCTGCATGTGGTACATGGTATACACTCAATAAATGCTAGCTGTTGTTATTACCACCGTCATCATACCTGTCTCATCCTACTCTTCCATCCCAGATGGTGCTCCTTGCCCTCTTCATCAGTGGATTGGATATTGGGGAAATCTTGCTGTCAATGACTAACAAATGGAAGAAATAAGTCCTCCAAAGAAGGAACTCCTACTTATCTACATTATCTGCAACTAATATCTTCACTTCTTATTTTTATAACCGAACTCCTGGAATGATTAGCTCTCATTCACTATTATTTTCATTTTCTCAATTTTCCACCCTCTACAAGCATACTCTCAGGCACCTCTTTTTAGGAAATCTCTGAGTGCTAACACCACCCATAACCTGTAACAATCACTGACAATGATGTTTCTTCCTGTTCTTATTTGACTTCCAGCAGCACCAAACACTTCTTTTTAAAGTTCTTTCTTGGATTTCACATGGCCACTCACTCCTTGTTCTCCTCCTACCTCCTCTCTCACTTTTCCTATGGTGTTCCCAAGGATAAGCTATCTTCTCCTTACCCTCATCGCAGTTTTGAGCACTTTAGTTCACATCCTTGATTTCAGCTACTATCTACACATAATAATGATTCCCAAATTGTTCTCCTGCTCACTCAAGCATTTACATGCCTGTGTTCCCCTACCACAGCCCCCACAAGCCTATCCCAAGTTCCAGAGCTGTTTTCAACAGCTAACTAGACAATTTAAATAGGCATCTCAAACTCAACAGGTCCAAAAGCAGAATCTTCATGCTTATCCTATATGTTCTATCTTGATGAATGATATTACCTTTTCCCACAGAATTACCAGAAGTCAAAAATCTTGAAGTCATCTTTGTACTTATCCTCCCTTCACGTGTCTAACCAAGACTATTTCCTTTAAGTGAAGTGAAGTTGCTCAGTCGTGTCTGACTCTTTGCGACCCCATGGACTGTAGCCTACCAGGCTCCTCTGTCCATGGGATTCTCCAGGCAATAGTATTGGAGTGGATTGCCATTCCTTTCCCCAGGGGATCTTCCCAACGCGGGGATTGAACCCGGGTCTCCTGCATTGTAGACAAGACGCTTTACCGTCTGAGCCACCAGGGAAGTCCAAAAAGTAAAAGTCACTCAGTTGTGTGCAACTCTTTGTGACCACATGGACTATATAGTCCATGGAATTCTCCAGGCCAGAATACTGGAGTGGGTAGCCTTTCCCTTCTCCAGGGGATCTTCCCAACCCAGGGATCGAACCCAGCTCTTCCACGTTGCAAGTAGATTCTTTACCAGCTGAGCCACCAGGGAAGCCCATTTCCTTTAAGTATTTCCTAATTGTGTTCCTTATGCCTGTCAGTGACTTGGTCCAAGACCTCATGACTTCTCATATAAGCTACAATACTAGCTTTTTAACTGGCATTCCTGGCTGCCGTTTTCAATTCATATTCTATAGTATATTAGCATGACTTTTTCAAAGTATAAATTGTATGTAACTAAGATCATCAGTGATGCCACATTACCCATATGCTAAAATCTGAATTCCTTGGCCGGGTATCCAAAGCCCACTACGTTATCTTCACAGCTTCATCTCTTTCCAATCTATCATTTCAGTCAGCCATAATCATCTGCTTCAAAGCCCCAAACATTCTGACCTTCACTGTCTTTGCAGTAGCTGACCCAAGAAAAGCCTTCCCTCTTCTGTCACTAGCTGAACTACCTACATTACTTGAACTCTGCTCAAAAACTGGCTCTGAAAAATTCTAGCACTAAGCTCCAAGTCAAACCATAGAATGTTAATATTCATACAACACACATACTGCGTTATCTCTACTGGCACAGATCTTATAGTTTGTGTGCATGCATCCTCAGTTGCTTCAGTCATCTCTGACTCTTTGCGATCCTATGGACTGTAGCCCGCCAGGCTCCTCTGTCCATGGGCTTCTCCAGGCAAGAATACTGGAGTGGGTTGCCATGCCCTCCTCCAGGAGACCTTCCCAACCCAGGATCAAATCTAGGTCTCCCGCTTTGCAGGTGGATTCTTCACCAGCTGAACCACCAGAGAAGCTCTAAGTGCTCCCAAATTTGTAAGTTTTTTAAATGGTTGGTTTTATATTATATGAATTTTTAAAAAAAAAACATATTGGAGGAGAAAAGGGAAGAGAAATTTGTATACTTCAAATGAGCCAGAGACTACATATATATTAATAAAATTTGTGTTGAAAATTTTGTAAAACAAGTACTAATATCTCGATTTTACACATAAAGAAACAGAGCTTGGGAAAATAAGCAAAACACAACCCAGTATCACACATCCAGTCTAGAAGTGGTAGAAATGGGATTCAAATTCAGGTTTGTCTCACCCAAAAGCCAATGCTCTTTGCTTAAACTGGTACTATTTTTAATTAATGAGGGAAAAAATGAAAAGATGTGGTCTTTTAATTAAAATATTTTCTATAAACTTAATGAACAAGATGCAGAATTACATTTTTTCAGGTTGAAATTTGAGGAAGCTTACATGTAAACAGCAAAGAAAAATATTTAAAGTAATACTGAAAACAAATTATCAATATGCCCTTAATAATTCAGTGTTTTACATGCTTTAGTTTTTTCACTTCTCTTGGCCAATATAAACCCTTAAGGGAAAAAAAAATGCATCAAATATTGGAGTACTTTCTGACAGTCTTTCTTTACTCTTTTAATTTTCTTGTGGATTTTTTCTAATTCAAATATTTACAATCATAACACATTTTGTAGCTATTAATTACTAGAATAACAATTCACTAGATGAGACCAAATTAATACAATTTTGTGTACATGCAACAGAATACAACATATGCTTCTGAAGATGTCCTCAACTGGTCTGAACGACTTTTGGCCAATAATATTTCTCATTTTTTAAGTAAAGCTTCCTAACGCTTATATACCAAAATATTATCCACAACTGTATCCAGATGACAGGAATATAAGCAATTTTTAGATTTTACTCATCACTTATCTTTGTTTTCTAAATGTTCCACAATAAACACCAATTTTGTCACTGAAAATATGAACTCCCCAACAAAGATAAACCCAGTCACTTCCTGAATAAGAATAGAACCAGTCACTCTATTTAGATGTCTCTAAAGAAAACAATCATTCAACATAAGAAATGTAAGATTCTATTTTGACAAAAAGCCATACAACTTTTAGACTAGCATATAAAAAATCCACTAAAAAATAACATTAGAAAAATTCACACAGGCTCACTGTATACCTACAGTGACCTTCAGAATCTACAGCTCAGGCTCCAACAGTTTCAAAACTGAAGAGCAGATACCTTTAGTACCAAGGCAGAAATATTTCAGAGAAGTTGATTCAGCAGAACATAATCATGAAAGCATCTCTACTGCCTCAAGCCAGTTGACCATCAGAGACATAGGGTGCCTACCATTCATAGTCGCAGGGCACTCTCTGTCCTAGTCAAATATACTCCCACACTTCAATCCTGCCTTCCCCCAGGTCTCTGCTTATCCTTCCGTTTATCATCACTTAAAGACTTCTCTACCATATCACTTTTAAAAGTTGCTTAAAACTCAACATTCAGAAAATGAAGATCATGGCATCTGGTCCCATCACTTCATGGCAAATAGAAAGGGAAACAGTGGAAACAATGGCTGACTTTATTTTGAGGGCTCCAAAATCACTGCAGATGGTGACTGCAGCCATGAAATTAAAAGACGCTTACTCCTTGGAAGAAAAGTTATGACCAACCTAGACAGCATATTAAAAAGCAGAGATATTACTTTGCCAACAAAGGTCTGTCTAGTCAAAGCTATGGTTTTTTCAGTAGTCATATATGGATGTGAGAGTTCGACTAGAAAAAAGCTGAGCA
>NW_017199509.1:0-7315 GCF_001704415.2 Capra hircus | reverse complement strand
TCCACCCCACGTCCACCCGGATCCTACATCCACCCACGTCCACCCGGATCCTCTACACTGCCCACCCACGTCCACCCGATCCTGGTCTACACTGCCTGGTCCACCACGTCCACCCGGATCCTGGTCTACACTGTCCACCCACGTCCACCCGGATCCGTCTACACGACCATCCTGGTCTACACTGCTGTCCACCACGTCCACCCGGATCCTGGTCTACACTGCCTGTCCACCCCACGTCCACCCGGATCCCTGGTCTACCACTGCCTCCCTCCTGGTCCCCACCCACGTCCACCCGGATCCTGGTCTACACTGCCTGGATCCACCCCACGTCCACCCGGATCCTGGTCTACACTGCCTGGTGCACCCACGTCCACCCGGATCCTGGTCTACCACTTGCCTGGTCCACCCACGTCCACCCGGATCCTGGTCTACACTGCCTCATCCACCCCACGTCCACCCGGATCCTGGTCTACACTGCCTGGTCCACCCGACGTCCACCCAGATCCTGGGTCTACACTGCCTGCGTCCACCCACGTCCACCCGGATCCTGGTCTACACTGCCCTATCCAACCCCACGTCCACCCGGATCCTGGTCTACACTGCCTCAACCACCCACATCCCACACCGGATTCCTGGTCTACACTGCCTGGTCCACCCACGTCCACCCGGATCCTGGTCAAACTGCCTCAACCACCCACGTCCACCCCCGGCAACCTGGCTCATAACTGCCCATCCATCCTGGTCTACACTGCCTGGTCCACCCACGTCCACCCGGATCCTGGTCTACACTGCCTGGTCCACCCACGTCCACCCGGATCCTGGTCTACACTGCCTGGTCCACCCACGTCCACCCGGATCCTGGTCTACCACTGCCCTCATCCACCCCACGGTCCACCCGGATCCTGGTCTACACTGCCTCATCCACTCCACGTCCACCGGATCCTGGTCTACACTGCCTGGTCCACCCACGTCCACCCGGATCCTGGTCTACACCTCCTGGTCCACCCACGTCCACCCGGGATCCTGGTCTACACTGCCTGGTTCCACCCCACGTCCACCCGGATCCTGGTCTACACTGCCTCATTCCACTCCACGTCCACCCGGATCCTGGTCTACACTGCCTCAACCACCCACATCCACCCGGATCCTGGTCTACACTGCCTCAACCACCCACATCCACCCGGATCCTGGTCTACACTGCCTCATCCACCCACATCCACCCGGATCCTGGTCTACACTGCCTCATCCACCCCACGTCCACCCGGATCCTGGTCTACACTGCCTGCGTCCACCCGACGTCCACCCAGATCCTGGTCTACACTGCCTGGTCCACCCACGTCCACCCGGATCCTGGTCTACACTGCCTCATCCACCCCACGTCCACCCGGATCCTGGTCTACACTGCCCTCAACCACCCACATCCACCCGGATCCTGGTCTACACTGCCTGGTCCACCCACGTCCACCCGGATCCTGGTCAAAACTGCCTCAACCACCCACGTCCACCCGGAACCTGGTCAAACTGCCTCATCCACCCCAGGTCCACCCGGATCCTGGTCTACACTGCCTCATCCACCCCAGGTCCACCCGGATCCTGGTCTACACTGCCTGGTCCACCCACGTCCACCCGGATCCTGGTCAAACTGCCTCATCCACCCCACGTCCACCCAGATCCTGGTCTACACTGCCTCAACCACCCACGTCCACCCGGAACCTGGTCAAACTGCCTCATCCACCCCAGGTCCACCCGGATCCTGGTCTACACTGCCTCATCCACCCCAGGTCCACCTGGATCCTGGTCTACACTGCCTGGTCCACCCACGTCCACCTGGATCCTGGTCTACACTGCCTCATCCACCCCACGTCCACCCGGATCCTGGTCTACACTGCCTGGTCCACCCACGTCCACCTGGATCCTGGTCAAACTGCCCTCATCCACCCCATGTCCACCCGGATCCTGGTCTGCTCTGCCTCATCCACCCCAGGTCCACCCGGATCCTGGTCTACACTGCCTGGTCCACCCACGTCCACCCGGATCCTGGTCTACACTGCCTCACCCACCCACGTCCATCCGGATCCTGGTCTGCACTGCTTGCGGTCGGGCGGGGAGGAGGTGTCTGGGAGCCCTGTCTCCAGCCCCACTTGGGGCAGGTGTGGGAAGTGGGAGGCTGTTCTATACAGTTGGGGCTGAATTGATTGTGCCCAGACAGCCTGGGACACGGGGAGAGGCTCTGACCCTGTGAGCCCGTGACATGGGCGCCTGTGGCTGATGCTGACTTCTCGGGGTTCTCTACTTCAGGGCTCTGCCTGAAAGTCGTGAGTCACCAGCTTCCCCTGCAGGAGGTGGTACAGCCCACCCGTCACCATGGGGGGAACCAGCTGGTGCCTCAGCTCTGGCCACATGCACACGTGGCTGCAGACCCCACACAATGCGCAGGTCGGGGGTCTGAGCTGCTGTGATGGGCACCATCCTTGTTTCCTTTGACCGTCGCTGGCCGCCGGCCACCCCAGCCTGCCCTCAGCCTCAGGGAGCTCCTGTTGCTCTCAGAGCCCGTGCCCTCTGCCCTGGGCCACGCCTGTGCCCCCCCCAATTCCCACCACAATGCTGGGGGCTTGAGTCCCTTTGGAGGAATTTAGACAGTGAGGCTCTGTGTGTGTGGTGTGTAAGCTGTGAGTGTGATATGTAAGTGTGATGTGTGGTGTATGAGTGTGTAGGGTGTGAGTGTGGTGTGTGTGACATGTGGTGTATGAGTGTGTAAAGTGTAAGTGTGGTGTGTGAAGAGTATGTAGGGCCTAGGTGTGATGTGTGAGTGTGTAAGGTATGGGTGTGTATGGAGTGAGTGTGGTGTGTGTGTAAGGTGTGAGTGTGGTGTGTGAATGTGTAAGGTGTGACTATTATGTGTGAGTGTGGGGTGTGAATGTGGAGTGTGGTGTGTGAGTGTGCAAGGCACGAGTGTGGTGTGTAGGGCATGCCTATGTGAGGTGTGAGCATGTTGTGTGAGTGTGAAACATGGTGTGTGACTGTAAGATTTGGAGTGAGGTGTGTGTGGTGTGTGGAGTGTTTAAGGTGTGTGTGGTGTGAATGTGAAGTGGTGTGAGTGTGTAAGGTATGGGTGTGTATGGTGTGAGTGTGGTGTGTAAGGTGTGAGTGTGTGAGGTGTGTGTAATGTGTGAGTGTGAAGCATGGTGTGTGAATGTGTAAGGTGTGAGTGTGGTGCATGAATGTGTGGTGTGTGTGAGGTGTGAGCATGTAAGGTTGAGTGTGTAAGGTTTGGGTGTGTATGGTGTGACTATGAGGTGTGTACGGTGTAACTGTGGTATGTGTGTAAGGTGTGGGTGTGTGAGGTGTGGGTGTAGTGAGTGTGTAAGGTGTGTGTGTGAGGTGTGGAGCATGGTATGTGGGTGTGTAATGTATGAGTGCGTGTGTGTGACCTGTGTGTGTAAGATTGTGTAAGCTGTGAGCATGGCATGTGAATGTGAAGTGAGGTGCGTGTGTAAGATGTGAGCATGGCGTGTGAAGTATGGTGTATGTGGGGCGTGAGTAAGTTGTGGTGTATGGTTTGAGTGTGTAAGATGTGAATGTGGTGTGTGTGAACCATGCTGTGTGAGTGTGTAAGGCATGAGTGTGTGAAGTGTGGGTGTGACACGAGTGTGTAAGGTGTGAGTGTGTACGGTTTGTGTGTAAGCTGTGAGCATGGTGTGTGAGTGTGAAGTGAGGTGTGTGTGTAACGTGTGAGCGTGGGCACACGCACAGACAGAAGCTCCCGTCCATGTGGCCCCCAGCCCGCCGGCCTCCCTGGGCTCGGGTCCCTGTGGCGCCCCCCAAGGCGCTGGCGCTGGTTCTCACCGCCTTGGCCGGCCACTGCGAGCGGTCGCAGAGATGTCAGAGTGAGCCCTGACCTCCACGGAAGGAGAGGAAGAGGAACCCCGGGTCTAGCCGGAGCTCAGTCCCAGCCCCTCGGTCGACCAAACCGACCCCGTGACCCGCGCCGGGCCCCCGCTGGTCCCTGTTCCTGCCCGGCTTGGCGGGAACTGTGCCCTTTGAGCCCGAAGTGCCCGTGGATGAGTTACAGGGGCCACGGGCGCTCTGCAGGCCAGGGCGATGTGGCGGCTTCTTCTTCAGAACCTTCTACTACAACCTCCTGAGAAGGTGCGTTTTGACCAGCCGGCCCCGGCCTGGGTGGAGAGGCGGGGGTCCTGCAGCACTGCCCCCACGGCGGCCCTGGGGCCTGCCGGGCAGCATGGGGGCTTCCAGCCGGGACCCTCGCTCACGGCCACGTGGTCCCGCGTGGCACTGCCTGTCCACGGGCATGCGGGTGAAGCCGTGTTCAGAGGCCAAGGACTGGCTCTTCCAGCCCTGCCCCCGCGGCATCCTGGCCCATGACGCCCACCCTTGCTGCTCAGCCAGTACCCACTTGTGGCCTCCCTGAGCCAGGGCCCTCACCCAGCCCTGCTCGGCAGGCTTGGCCCCCGGGGGTCTTTCTGAAGAGAGGGGTCTGGGAAGGCTTCTTCCTGGGGCAGGTGACACCCTGTCCCACGGCTGGGGGAAGAGGCTCAGAGAAGAACCTGCGTGACCTCCGACCCTTCCTCCTCCCAGTCGCTGCCCCGCTCCAGGCCACCTGGCCCTGCCAAGCTCCCCTGAGTCCGGAAAGGGGGCCTGATCCCGTGCAGCTCCAGGTCCCCCGTGCAGCTGACGTCCGGGTTATAGGGGCTGGTTTTCTATCCGAGGGGGTGTTCAAAACCAACGCCCCCTCACAGACTCTGCAAGACTGACACCCACCCGGTAATGGACTTTTTCCGAATTTCTCCTTCCTGCAGAAATAAAATGAATTCCATAGCAGAATAAAATATTCATGCACAGCTTTTTATTAGGTTGAGAGGCCCGCAAGATGAAGGATGACACTGTGCCGAAGGCAGTGCTGTGGGGACCGTGTCCCGGGGGCTGTGCCTGGGTCCGGGGCTGCCTGAGGACGCTGGTAGGCAGCCAGGACGGTGTCTGCCAGAGCTGGGCATCCTCACGGCCCAGCGGCTCAAACACAGCGACCCTGAAATCCGCAGAAAGTCGGCTCCTGCCCTCGTGAAGTCCTGGCACATCCAGAGCCGGCTGGAGCCCCTAGTGCACCCAGTGCCCGTGGCGTCGCCGTGGGTCACGCGCTCCACCACATGGGACCCACCAGCGCAGCCCTAAGCCCCCGCCCTGGGCTCCGGCTGCCCCCAGCTCACAGCCACCCTAGGTGCGAGCCCGGCCCCTGCGGTGTGCTCCCCCGGTGAGGGGAGTGCTCCATCCAGGGATCAGGACCCAGGGGTCAGGAACCCCGCCTGGGCCCTCAGACCCCGGGCCAGCTGTGGCTGTGATAGCCGCTCCTCCCTGAGCCTACACCCGATGAGGAACGTGCCTGGTACCCTTGGAGGCTTGAGGAATAGGGCAACCTTCGAGGGGCTCCGTCTGAGGTCACGGTCTGAGAATCTCAGGCAGGCCTGGGTGTCTCACACAATCTCCTCCCCAAGGGCAGGGCAGCTAGGGCAGCGAGGCTCCATGGGGTGCCCAGTGCCAGAGCCGCCCGCGAGCGCGCTCAGCGGCAGGGAAGGGCCCAGGCTGCATCGGCAGAGCTGCCGTGTCCGCCTGAGCGGTCCCGTGGGGGAAACGCCCTGCCACGGGGCCGCTAGGGGCATCAGGCAGGAGTCCTGGCTGGTGGGACCGGAAACATTCGGTCATTTACGAAGGCCAATCTTCCTTCTGCAGGTGGCACAGACTTGCTCAGGGCCTGGGGGACCTGGGGACGGCGCGTGACTTCGGGACCCTTCACCCTGAGGGCATCTGCGTGGATCAGTGCGCCACCGGGTGTCGGGGGCCTTCCGTGCTGCAGGCCAGGCTGGCCTTGCCACCCACAGAGGCCTCAGAGCCCTCTGGCAACAGAGTCCGCTCAACTGTGGGCGGGGCACGCGGGGGCGGGCACGAGGCCCCATCTTCCTGCACACAGGCTCTGCAGGCCCCAGCCCCGACGACCCCTTTAGAGCATGGCCTCCCTGCATCGGGGCCTTGCCTGGCCCCGCGGCCGGGTCTTGCGCACCACCTCCCGCGCGCGGATGCCGACTCACTGCTCTTCAGCAGGGGTTTCACAGCAGGCTGGTGTCTCCTGCGCCCTTCCCGGCTGAGGACGAGGGAGGCGGGGAGCCGTGGCCAGCGCGCTCCTGTCCTTCCCAGAGAGGCTGCTCATAGCCAGATGTTTAAGGGCTGAGACGAGGCACACTCTGGGCGTACCACCCTGAAAGCCTTAATGTCTCATGTGTCACTCAGGCTGCAAGGGCCTTAAAATGTAACAGGCGGTGTGCTTTTAATTATGGTGACTTAGAAGGGGGCGGGCAGGGGAGAGACAGGGAGTGGGGAGAGACAGGAAGCAGAGAGACGGCAGACGGGAAGAGAGACAGGGAGAGACAGGGACGGGAGAGCAGGGAGACGCGAGACAGGGAGGACAGGGAGAACGGCACGAAGCGGGAGAAGACAGGGGACGCAGGGGTGCGAGAGACAGGGAGAAAGCAGGCAGAGACAGGAGAGACGGGGGACAGAGAAAGAGCACGGGGAGAAGCAGGAAACAGGCAGGAACGGAGAGACAGGGAGACCAGGAGGGACAGGGAGCGAAGGAGGGGAGAAGGCAGAGACGAGGAGACGGGAGGACCGAGGAGACGGCAGAGACGGCAGCAGGGAGACAGGGAACAGAGCCGGCGAGACAGGAGAGACAGGGGAAGAAGGGAAGAAGAGAAGACGGGAGAACAGAGAGACAGGGAGAGACAAGAAGGCAGAGACGGAAGGCAGGGAGAGACAAAGTGAGAGGGGAGGACAGAGGAAGACAGGGAAGCGAGGAGGGAGGGACAGGCAAGGACGGGGGCAGAGGACGGGGAGACAGAGCGGACAGGCAAGAGGGAGACGGACGGAGCAGGAGCAGACAGAGGCGGACCGGCGAGCACGGGCGACGAGAGTGGGGGGGAGAGAAGAGGACAGGCGGCGGGGAGGGGAGCGGGAGAGACCGAGAAGCAGGGAGCAGACAGGAGAGAGGAGAGACAGAGAACAGGGCGAGCAGGGAGAGACAGGGCACCGGGAGCGGCAGACGGGGGACGGGAGACGGAGAGACAGAGGACGACGGGAGAGACGGGGAAGAAGAGAGACACGGCAGAGCAGGGAGGCAGGACGGGAGGACGAGGAGACGGCAGAAAGAGGCAGGCAGAGACGCAGAGACGGGAAGAAGGAGTGAGGCGGGGAGACAGGCGATAGGACGGCCGAGACGGGAGAAGAGAGGAGAGAGAGAGGACAGGAGGAC